>NC_043010.1:31095631-31105631 GCF_006345805.1 Octopus sinensis
TTATCTATATTTTTGAAATATTGCCACCACTTAACTCATCCTACAACTTATATATTCCCCTAAATTGTTGAGGTAGGAGAAATTATCACATTTTATGGGTTTTTTTTTTAATTTCCTTTTTTTTAAATCATTCAGATGAAGAAAGGCTACACCAATAGCCCTTTTCTTGGTACCAGTTTACTTTCCTTCATCACCACAATGATGCTGAAAAAATCATCTCATGATTACATAGAAAATATTCCTGGTTTTTTTTTTTATGGTTTCATCAAAAGAACAGCAGTGTTCACAATAATTTTCAGAACTTTTAACCCTTTAGCATTTTAACTGGTCATATTCAGCCTAAATATTTATGTTGAAATGGCCAAATCTGGCTTCTTGCACCTACCTTACAATGACATTCTAAAGATAAGTAATCACTTCATTGAAATTTTGAGGCTACAAGTTAATGATGGTTAATTCAAAAGATTGTGAATAAATAAGCATTACAATTTGACAGAGTAATCTGAATGTTAAAGGGTTACAAGAGGCACCCACTGACCAGATGGGTGTTGTTAAACTGGTCAATAGGTTAAAGAACTATCCAAGAAGAGGAACAATCCCCCCAATGGGTGCACAGAATTTCCATTTACCAAATTTAGTTTGGAAGGCTTTGGTTGATATGAGGTGATGATAGAATATGCTTGCTCAAGATGCAAAAGGATGTGATGAAAGATCCTGCTTAAATTAGGATTTTCTGCAACAAATCCACCCTCATATCTTGAATAAGTGAATAATTCTTCTGCAGAAACATTCCAAGATATGAACAAGAAAATCTCTCTTCTTAATTTAAGACTTTCTTGTTCTTGGTTGTCTCACTAGAACTAAGAATGGTGATTTTTTTCCTAATGTATTTAAGATGAACCTAGCATAAGGCAGACTGTTGCACACTGGTGATCACATATTCAGAATCCAAGCTGTAGATCCAATAGAGGCTTCCCATTGAGTTTTCTGGTTCCACCAGAGGCTTTGATCTCAATATTATTCATAAACAAAACATATTCTGCTTCAACCACTTACAGCAGACAGCCATAGTGATACTATATCATGGTGCCAATGTAGGGTTAATTGAACTATTTCATTGAGACTTCAGTGTCTTAGCCATGAACAAAATACAGTTCCAGTGAGGAATTTAAAACCCAATATTCCTGCATCATTTACTTGTTTGTTTTTACTGTAAATTATAACTGAGCTTGTAATACTTGTCATTCTGTCTATTAATGTGTTATATAGGTAAGTTACTCAAAAAATCATTTTGTGATAGTCACATATTATGTGGCTTTGTAGCATGTTTCCAGAGATTGTTTTTTTTCTTTTTTTCTGAGGCTGAAATCAATAAATTGGAAACAAAATAAAAAATGCATAAAACATAGAATCACTAAAAATATTTTGTTTTTATTTTATAAAATATAAATTTTGTTTACTCTGTGCATGTATGAGTGTGTGTGTATAACTATAGGCACGTGGCTTAGTGTTTAGGGCATTTGACTCACAACCGTAAGGTCATGAGTTTAATTCCCAGTGATGTGTTGTATCCTTGAGCAAGACACTTTATTTCACGTTGCCCCAGTCCACCCAGCTGGCAAAAATGAGTAGTACCTGTATTTTAAAGGGCCAGCCTTGTCACACTTTGTGTCATGCTGAATCTCCCTGAGAACTACGTTAAGGGTACACGTGTCTGTGGAGTGCTCAGCCACTTGCATGTTAATATAAGCAGTTCCAAACCATTTTATCATCACACTTTTTTTTAGCAAACCAATACTCCTCAATGACCCATTTTAAAAAAATGTTTAAAAAGAAACAATTTTCTGAAAATTTAATAAAATCAACAAATTATACTTACTTTGAAGAAATATTCCTCAGGTTTTTATCATCATCAATATTTTAATGTCCATTTTTCTATGCTTGCAGAATGGATGGAGTTTATTTAGGCAAATTCTCTACAGCCAGATGCCCGTCCCATTGCTAACCCTTACCTGTTTCCATACAAAGTAATATTTCCCCATGGCCAGACATATTTTTGCAGAGTATTGGAAATGTGTGATATTCAATAACAATCATGTGGTGTCAAGACAAGGAAACACAAACATACTATTTCTCTTTCACACACATGTATACATATGCATGATGGGCTTCTTTAATATATTATGCATTAGTTTGGAGTGGTGTTCTCAACTTGATTATTGTTTCACTACATTTTGGCTGTGTACATGCCAGCCTTCTGAAGCGTACACAGCCAAAACAGTGAAAGCAACCAATATTCTATTTGGAAATGGATTATGTAGTGAGGAAAAGATAACATAAACTCAATGAGTTATATTATTTTAATTATTTCAGCAGAGTATGGGAAACATCTTTTGGTCTTATTAGATTTTCTCAGCAAAGCTTTACCATATTTGCTGATGTTTTAATTAGATGTACAATATTATCAATTATTAAGTGTGAAAAATATTTGCATATTTGAAACCATAAATCATCAAACACAGAAGTTAATTACTCAGAGACATCATCTGCATGAAAAAAATTAGTTAAGTGAGAGTTAACATATTTAATGTGTGTAGATTTAAATGACGTGTATCAGTAGACAAAGGAACATGTCCATCAAATATATTTTGAGATAAAATTTACAGTTTGCTAATTTGCATTATACAAATACACACAAAATAGCTAAAACAGGTCTTTTAAAATAAGTGCTTAGCAACAACAAAGACAAAATAACTATAAAATACAATTGAGTTAAATCCATGAATGAGAAAGGAAAATGAGTGAAGAGAGATAATGAAAAAAATGAGAGAGAAAGAAATTTCTTTCAAGGAAAAAGTTAACAATACAACTGGTTTACAAACAAAGGGTTTTTTAAGAGATACTTTTGTATTTTATATAACAGAACAAATTGTTTCCCAAATAAGACATCTAACCGTATTTCTTCTGTGAGTGAGATGATTGTAAAAGTCTTAAAATTAGTTGAAGAAATAGTATGAAAACTTGCATTAAACAATCATTAAAAACGATATATTACTAGCAACCTCATTTGCTATGTTGCATTTATAGAAACATTTATAGATTTGAATTGCTTCAGGATGATTTGAAAATGGCAAATAAAGAGACACCTATAAAAATTAGCAACATACAGATCTATGTATGCAATTTCTCAAATACTTTCTCATACACTTGGAGTATGAGCAGAATGAAATGTCACTTTTCAGTAAGTAAATTAACATTCCAATATTGCAACACTTAATATATTTCATACATTTGAGACAGTCCAACGTATAAAAATAAATAAACAATAATGATGAAGATGTGACAGAAGTAACATAACATATGATGGAGATGTAACAGAAGCAATGTAACCTAGAGTAGACAATATAAGAAATAATGCATTATATATTTTCTTAATCACTTGTTGAGCAGAGTATTGCTGAGTAAATGTGCTGGGCCCATAACCCAGAAGTTCATAGGTTGAAATTATGCTCTAAGATATGGATACTATTTTCAATATTTATACAGCCAGCCTCGTCTGGCCTCTGTGCCGGTGGCACGTAAAAAGCACCATCCGGTCGTGGCCGTTTGCCAACCTCGTCTGGCACCTGTGCTGGTGGCACATAAAAAGCACCCACTACACTCACGGAGTGGTTGCCGTTAGGAAGGACATCCAGCTGTAGAAACACTGCCAGATCAGACTGGGCCTGGTGCAGCCTTCTGGCTTCCTAGACCCCAGTTGAACCGTCCAACCCATGCTAGCATGGAAAGCGGACGTTAAACAATGATGATGATACACTGCAGCTGAGTTGTCTACAAATATACCAACCATCTATTATGGGTCATTAAAGTACCAGACGTGTAATGAGATTGATTCAACCAATAAAGTACCCCTACCTTTGTACTAATGTAAAAAAAATATTGTTACTATAGATGAACATCAATGGAATCTGTATCTTTGTGGTACCAGTGCCGGTGGCACACAAGAGAACCATCCGAACGTGGCCGTAGCCAGTTCCGCATCGACCGGCCTCCGTGCTGTGGGCACGTAACAAACACCATCCGATCATGGCCGTTCGCCAGCCTCATCTGGCACCTGTGTCGGTGGCACATAAAAACACCTTCCGAAGACCCAGCAAGACTAGTCAGTCCACCTGTGCATACCTTCCTTCTTGTGACACTTGTGAAGACCGGTTGAGGCAAGTGAAAATCAAATCAAATCAAATCAAATCAAAATAGACAAAATAGATGAACATCAATGGAATTTGTATCTTGTGGTACCAGTGCCTGTGGCACACAAGAAATCCGTCAGTGCGGTGGGCACATGACAAACACCATCCGATCGTGGCCGTTCGCCAGCCTCATCTAGCACCTGTGTCGGTGGCACATAAAAACACCATCCGAAACCCGGCAAGACTAGTCAGGCCATAACCCATGGCTCCTACCAGGGACGTAGTCAGTCCACCTGTGCATACCTTCCTTCTTGTGACACTTGTGAAGACCTGTTGAGGCAAGTGAAAATCAAAACAAATCAAAATAGATGAACATCAATGGAATTTGTATCCTTGTGGTACCAGTGCCGGTGGCACGTGGCACACAAGAAAACCATCCGAACGTGGCCATAGCCAGTACCGCATCGACTGGCCTCCGTGCTGTGGGCACGTAACAAGCACCATCCGATCGTGGCCGTTTTGCCAGCCTCATCTGGCACCTGTGTCGGTGGCACATAAAAACACCATCCGAGCGTGGCCGTCTGCCAGCCTCGTCTGGCACCTGTGTCGGTGGCACATAAAAACACCATCCGAGCGTGGCCGTTTGCCAGCCTCGTCTG
This sequence comes from Octopus sinensis, assembly GCF_006345805.1. Classification (NCBI taxonomy): domain Eukaryota; kingdom Metazoa; phylum Mollusca; class Cephalopoda; order Octopoda; family Octopodidae; genus Octopus; species Octopus sinensis. The sequence continues at coordinate 31,100,481 of NC_043010.1, forward strand.
GCACCTGTGTCGGTGGCACATAAAATCACCCACTACACTCTCAGAGTGGTTGGCGTTAGGAAGGGCATCCAGCTGTAGAAACACTGCCAGATCTGACTGGACTGGTGCAGCTTTCGGGCTCCCCAGATCCCAGTTGAACCGTCCAACCCATGCTAGCGTGGAAAGCGGACGTTAAATGATGATGATGATGATGATGATGATAGTTGTAGATTCACAAAAGGAAAATAAGATGACGATAGAATAGGCTGTAAGGTTTGGTTCTGTCTATATTTTGGAAAACATCAGTATTTTTAGGTGATTTAGCTAAACATTTCATAGAACACCTTCATGTACCAATAAATATTTGTATGAACAAGACTCTAACATCAGCATAAAATCCGAACTACTCACCATAGATTTTCCACTTTATTCTATCGATATGTAGAAATTGTATTTGTATACACATATGTGTGTTTGTGTACAAGTATGTATATATATGATCAAATAAAAGATTATCAAGTCGATTATTCAAAGTGTTTAATTGTATGCAACTTCATGAATTTTACACACATAAAATAAAAGGAGTAAAAAGAAAATGTGCAAAGTGGGAAAAAAAATAATAGTTCTCAGTCCAAAGTGTGTCCATGTTCAAGGCAGTCAACACAAAGATTAATTATGTCTCATAAGTTCTCAATACCTAATGAACCCAATAAATGAATGAGGCAGATAGAAATACATGTATTCCTTGTGTGAGTGTGTGTGCATGTATACATGCAATGTTTTCTCTAAATTTTGGTGTGTGTGTGTGTGTATATGTGCAGAAATAATTTGCTTGTGTTCAAATTTTGTTATTCTTTGCAAATTATATGTGCATCCTCAGGCCAACCAAAGCCTTGAGTCAATTTCGCTGATGAAAACTGAAAGAAGTTTATAGTATATACACACACTCATATATATATATGTGTGTGTGTATCTGTGTTTGTCCCTGCCATTACCACTTAACAACCGGTGTTGGTGTTTATGTCCCCATAACTTAGTGGTTTGGCAAAAGAATGCCATAGAATAAGGAACAGGCTTAAAAAATAAATCCTGGGGTCAATTTATTCAAGTAAAAATTCAAAGCAGTGTGCCAGAATGACTGAAGTCTAATGACTGAAACAAGTAAAAGGTTATATATATATATATACTTCTATTCTTTTACTTGTTTCCATCATTTGACTGTGGCCATGCTGGAGCACCACCTTTAGTCAAACAAATCGACCCCAGGACTTATTCTTTGTAAGCCTGGTACTTATTCTATTGGTCTCTTTTGTCAAACCACTAAGTTATAGGGATGTAAACACACCAACATCGGTTGTCAAACAATGGTGTCGGGACAAATACAGACACACACACACAAATATATATGATGGGCTTCCTTCAGTTTCCATCTACCAAGGCTACAGTAGAAGACACTTGTCCAAGGTGCCACACAGTGGGACTGAACCTGGGACCATGTGGTTGGGAAGCAAGCTTCTTACCACACAGTCATATGTATTACAGCTTGCCCAGAGGTGGAAAGACAACACCTTTGACTCTTTGCATGATCTTCAAGACAGAGGTGGCAGGAAGAAACTTTAATACATAGGTTTTTATTTAAACTGAGGGTCCTAGAGTAAATGCTTGCAAAAGAGTGAACTCTGCTAAAGGCACCCAAAATTCAGGTGCTGGTTTAAATTGTATGAAATTAAATCTGCTGCCCATGATTTTGTAGTTGATTATGAATGGAATGTAGTCATATGATTTGTGTTCAATTTGTCCTGGCTCAGCTCTGCTCCTCACACTGAAGACTTAATCTCCACATCTTCATATCTATGTGCTGGACAAATGTAGTATCATCTATAATGTTGCTCCACCTACACAATGTAGCAGTAAAATTTTCCACAAATATCTCCTTACCGTATTTGAAACAACCACATGCTGAAAGACCTAGTGTTAGGACAGCATGTTCACAGCAGAGAGCAGACAAGGATACTCAACAAGAACTATAACAACAATAATAAACATATGTGTAAGTGTGCAAACATGCATGTGTGTGGTATAGGTAATGGATTACACAAACTCATTTTCCATGTTAGGTTTCCAGAGGCCAGATAAGTCATCACCAAGGTGTATTCTCATGTGTCTTTTTAAGTTACTATTCTGTGAGAAGTTCTTCTTGCATATCTCACACTGGAATGGCTTCAAACCAACATGCGACCGCAGATGTCTCTGAAAGTTGAAGTTCTGAGAAAAAGATCTACCACATAACTTACACTCAAATGGCTTTTCACCAGTGTGTACTTGAAGGTGTTTTTTTAATGAAGAGTTTTCAATGAAATCCCGCCCGCAGATCTCGCAGTGATATGGTCTTATTCCAGTATGAATGCGACTATGTTTTTGAAGATATTTACTGCATGTAAATGCTTTCCCACAGATTTCACAGTAGAAGGACCGTTGGTTTATATGAATCTTTAGATGTTGTTGCAAATGTTCATGCCGTAAATATTTATTATCGCAAATATGACACCAAAACATCTTCTTGCCAATATGTGATTTCATGTGTCTTTGAAAGTTGAAGTTTTGAGAGAAATCTTTCCCACACATCTCACAGTGAAAAGGTTTTTCTCCCGTGTGTGTCTGTAAGTGCTTCTTCAAGTCAGAACTTTGAGTGAACTTCTTCCAACAAACCTCACAAGTGAATGGCTTCTCTCCAGTGTGAGATCGCAGATGTCTCTGTAAATTGCAATTCTGCGAGAAGTCTTTCCCACATAACTGGCAGTTAAAAGGTTTCTCACCGCTGTGCAACTTGAGATGCCTTTGAAAGTTGAAGTTCTGAGCAAAAGACTTTCCACATACTTTACAGTGGTAAGATTTTTCACCCGTGTGTAATCTCAAATGTCGTTTTAAGTTACAGTTTTGAGAGAAATCCTTCCCACACAACTGGCACTGGAATATCTTCATTGACATCATATTTTACCGAAATAAAGGAGCATTTGAAAATGTACACGTGTGCATATATCTGTACACAATAGTTTAGATGTTTAGGTATGAGTGCACAAATGCAAATATATATATGAAAATATATGTATGCGAGTGTGAGCACTTGCCTGTATAAAAATATATATTATATAGTTTCTATTTACATAAATATCTATTCACGGACATATAATATATTGCATAGGTATATTTTCATGCACACACATTTATATATACATCTGAATTTTCAGTAGGCAGCAAAATGATAATACTGTAACATATTAAACAAGGAATGATCCCATTCAATTTGTCTTTTTCACAAAGTCTTTCCTTTTTACTTCAGTTTATAGACTGACTTTCTCAGTATACATATGTGCATCTGTGATGATTGATTCACTCTGGGTCACATCAATGACTTTTTTCTCAGTCTTCAAATACTGGAAAAGAAAAATTAAAGCATGATTACAAAAGAAAATATAAGTGTGTATACATCATCATCATCATCATCTAACATCCATTGTGGAGTACCTGATTCATGGGATTTATTACTCTACTCTTGAATTACACAACCTTTTAATTCATTCAGAGTACATCATTTCTGCACATTTGATTATACACACACACACACACATACATGGCTGTATGGTTTAGAAGTGTTTCCGAACCATATGGTTTCGAGTTCAGTCCCAGTGCATGCTTTCTGCTATAACTTGGGCCAACCAAAGCCTTATAAATGGATTGGTTGATGAAAACTGAAATAGGCCTATTTTGTGTGCGTGTGTGTGTGTGTGTGCCTCTTTGTCTTGGCATCACATAACTGTTGCAAATGAATATCATACATTCCTAATATTCTAAGTAAACATGCCTAGCCATGGAGAAATATTACCCTGCTTGAAAACAGGTAAGGATTGGTAATAGGAAGAGCATCTAGCCATAGGAAATCAATTTCAATAAACTGCATCTAATCTATACAAGCATGGAAATGTGGACATTAAAGACCACCTTTTAAAGATGTTTTTGTTAAAAATTGTTATTGCTTTTGTAGAATAAAATTTGTTGAAAAAAAGCTGCAATAATTATGTGCCAACCCAATATATATATATATATATATATATATATATATATATATATATATATATAGAGAGAGAGAGAGAGAGAGAGAGCAAAGGGAGATAGACAGACAGACAGACAGCTGGACAGATATAGATAAATGTGCACTTTTGGAAGAGTTCCATGCTCTGTAGTCTGGTGGCTCTAAGAAAAGTAAGTATGTTTGAAAAGCTTTTGAGAGATTTTTAAGCCAAATGCTTTGATGCTATCAGCAAGATGAGAATAGGCAATGAGTGCAGTAATAAATTCAGTGTGCAAGTAGTTGTCCACCAGGGCTCAATTTTCAGTCCCTTGTCTGAAGGGAAAGATACATTGAATAATATAGTCATAGATACATTAAACCTGAACCAAAAAAAGAAAAAAGAAACAAAAATTACTCAAGGTGGCCACAGCTTGAATATCTTTTTTTAATGGCTTAGTTGAAGAGGAAAGATAACATTTATGGCCCTTTATAGGGCTTACAAGACTGGTAGGAAGAAGGAAGTTATCCTCCAAATAGATGTGAGATATTTTGGCACTGTTTATTTGGTATCACTGACTCAATGCTGACTTACTTGACATCAGACATTTTGATGTTTTTCTTCTCCTTTCCACTCCCCCCTCTTTGTCTGTCTGTCAGTCTCTCTTTGTCTATGTGTGTAAGCATATTTCTTTTTATGCATATGAGGAAATGGAAAGTGTTCACTTAATTGTAATGTCTCTCTCTATCTCTCACTCTTTCTGTCTGCATGTGTATATTTCTGTGCATGCATGTGTGTGTGTCTGCCTCTATCCTCAAAAAGTACTATTGCCAAAACAGGTTGAATGTCCAATCAGTGCTGTACCAAATTGTCTGCATTCAAACATCTGTGCCAAAATATCTCATTCCATTCCACACTGGAGACTTGGCATAAGCAGAGGCAGCCAAGGGTCAGTAATAAAGGATTAAGTCTATGAACTAAGAACAAGAATAGTTCCTCTGATGGACTTCTGCACAGCTCTTATATTATGCCAAATTTCATTCACAGGATTTGGCTGAACTGAAGTTTATAGTTGAAAACACTTGCCCAAATTGCTGCTGCACAA
>NC_043010.1:31110631-31249645 GCF_006345805.1 Octopus sinensis
ACCTATCGTAACAGTTTATTATTGCACATACAGTCTGTCAGGGCTGCCCGCTATCACCTCTTCAGTATGTGCTGTCTCTCTTGAGCCACTACTGTGGAAGTTGGAACAGTTAAGAGGCCTCCCTTTCGAAATTGAACTCAGGAGGGCAGTGTCTGAATACGCGGATGACATCACCAGCATGGTATCAGACACCTCCAAAGTGGGGATGGATGGCTCCAAGGAATATGAGTTGGTTGCAAGGGATAAAATCAATGCCAACAAGTCAGTGGGATTGAGACTGGGCACCTGGAGAGACTGTTCAGGGTCTCGTTTCGTCCTGACCTCCAGGTGGATAAGAATTGGGAAGAGGTGACAAACAGGGTGACCTCTCTTACCCAGAAATGGGCAGAGGTGGAAAATGCCGACATCACCTCTGTCATTATCACCTAATCATTGTGCCTTGCCCCAGTTATGGTTTGATTAAATTGGAGCATATCTGGTTTATTTTCTTGTGGAAGGGACACATTGTAATGGTCAGGCAGTCAGTCTGCTGCCAACTTCCTTTGTGTGGTGCCTTAGGCATGCCATGGCTTTGAGAGACATGCCTTTTGAGAGACATTTGAGAGACATGCCGTTTGAGAGACATGCCTTTCTACACCTCATCTCCTTGATGGAGCTGCAGTCCTGGGTAAAGGATAAGCCGAGACTGGGTGCCTGACAATTATAATATTGTCAGGCACTCACTGTGCTCTACAAGTCAGGCAATAGGATTGGTGGATGTTCCACTTTAGATATTTACAGAGGGTTAGTAGAAAGGAAGTGCAACCCTAGGCATCGATGAAGACGGACTGGCAAGTCTATCTCAAAGGAATTTCCAATCAGAGACTGTTATGGATAATTTCCAGATGTCTTTGGTCTGACAGTGTTACTGGGAAAGGGGGCGCTGCCAGTTTGAGATAAATTCTACAGGCACAGATAGGCTGTCAGACAGGCTTGCCCAAGGTGCTTGCAGACTGACGAAACCATTCTGCATGGACTCGTTCAGTGTCTGGGCATTGCTGACTTGTGGAGTTATATCAAACAGCTGCTGTTGCGGGTAGGAAAGATCTGTCTATCAGCTGAGTCCATAATGAAGATTGCCGTGCTGCAAGGCAGTTTTCCTTTGTCTGGTGGCTGTGACAAAAGAGTTTATCTGGTGGATGAGGCTGAAAGGAACGAGGATGGAAACATTCCTCTTTGGTAAAGCCCTCATCGACTTTTTCAAGTTTCACTTGAAAAGTAAAAAGTGAGGGTGGAGAGGGAGGTACTGTCCTCGAGTGAATTTATGAAAAAGTGGGTGAAAGTTGCGAAAATGGCAAGAGTGGACGATACCACTCTCAGTGTAGACTTATGAGTTGGAAGAAAGAAGTTGGCGAGGGCTCTCATCCTTGGTATTCAGGGTGATCTTGGATGGTGGGGTTCTTTGATTATCCCTAGAAGTCCTCTTATATCAAGGGGTCCCATCACTATCACATTTTTCCCAATTCTTTTTCTAGTGTAAAATATATATACTTCTTCTTCTAATGTATACTGTGTATACTTTTCATTTTATCATTCTATTATATGTAAACGCCCACACTTTATGCCTGTCCTTGTATTGTCCCCTGCATCCTTCGCCTTGGTGGCAAATAAAAGAAATCATTATTACCTCCACCTTAGCGAAGGCGAAGGTATTGTTTTCAGTTGTGTTTGTTTGTTTGTCCGTGGACAAGATATCTCAAGAACAGCTGGATGGATTCAAATGAAACTTTCAAGGATGTTGGGCCTCGTGACTGGCAGGAACTCATTAGATTTTGGGATTGATCTGGTGTCTGGACAAGGATTCTGGATTATTTTTGTTTTTTTTTACTTAATTTTTGAGAGCAGTTGGGTTCATTTTTAGTATTCTTGTTTGTGAGAGCAGTCGAGTTATTTCAGATATTCTCATTTTAAAAATCATCTCTGGCTAATCGTTGGTGTTGCCTTGGCAGAGGTTTGTGCTTTCTGAGTGCTTTTATTATTATTATCATTATTATTATTACTATTAAGGCTGTGAGTTAGCAGAATCGTTAGCACACAAAGCAAAATGCTTAATGGCATTTCATCTGTATTTACATTCCCAGTTCAAATTCCACTGAGATTGACTTTGCCTTTCATCTTTTCAGGGTCAATAAAATAAGTACCAGTTGAGTACTGGGGAGGGCAGGCAGGGGGGGGCGATGCAATCGACTATCCTCCTCCTCCAAATTTCAGGCTTTATGCCTATAGTAGAAAGGATTATTACTACTATTATTAATATTTATGTTCACAAAATGTATTTCCCGTGTTGTAATGAAACAAGTGTAACTACAGGTGTATATATCATCATCATTTAAAGTCCGTTTTCCATGCTATAAGTACATATACATATATATATATATAACAGTACATACATATATAGGTATGTATACATACATATATGTTATTTATTATTACTATCATCATCATTTAATGTCAGTATTTTTTTTATGCTGGCATGGGTCAGAGGGTTTGACCAGAGCTAGCAAGATGGGAGCTGCACCAGACTTCAGTCTGATTTGGCATGGTTTCTATGGCTGGATCCCCTTCTTTTGCTGCAGTCATGGTTATCTCCCACCTTACTGACAGCATCTTTGTACATGACCTGTGCAGCTTTCACCTGCTACTCGTTTGTCTATCTCTAGCCTTCTCAGAGCCCACCATATCACACAGTGGGGCACTCTATCAAAGGCTTTCTCTCGATCAATGAATGCCAAGAATAATGGTTTATTCTTAGCTAAGTACTTCTCTTGCATTTGCCTATGAAAATAGCATCAGTAGTATTTCTTTCCTGGACAAAGCCAAACTGTATTTCATCTAGCCTAATTCTGCTCCTAATTAATCAGGTTATAACTCTCTTCGTAATTTTCATCACTTGTTCCAGGAGTTTTATGCCTCTATAAATGTTTCTATTTAAAGCATCACCCTACCCTTGATGCTGCTATTCCAGTCACTTCTTCTTGAATGACTTGATTAATCATGTGGGTGACTAGCTCATATCTTACCTTACCAGATATTTTGAGCATTTCAGCTGTGATTCCCAATGGACCAGGGGTTTTCCTGGTTTTCATGTTTTTAATTGTGTTATCAACCATACTGCTGTCCACTAGGATAGCTGGGCCCTCTGTTGGGTTCACATGAGGGAGATTCCCTTCATCCTGTTCATTCTCTACATTCTTGCATAGTAACTTTTCCATGTCTCTTTCTTGTCCACATCACTAAGTGCAAGCATACCATTATCCATCTGCACACACTTCTTTCCTACAATATCTCAGTTCTTACTGACACACTGTCTAGCTATCTGCAACAATTCAAATCTCTGAGCATCATGCTATAGGACTTCGGAAAACCTCTTGTTTTCTGCTTCTACCCTAGCTAGATAGACCTGACATCTAGCCTCTCTTTTAGCCCTCTGACAGGATTCCTTGCTACCACCCCCTCTTTTCCATTCATTCCAGACCCATTTCTCTTTTATGACTCTTGGTCTGGCAGAGGCTTTGCTTCAACAATGAAATTGGTCTGTTGCCCTTAGCAGATTGTCCTGTAGGAACTTCCATTTGTCCTCTACGTCATGTGTCTCCTTCTCATCCATTTATTCTCTACATCATATGTCCCCTTCTACATCTTTCCCTTCTTCTCATCATAGGCCTCATTGAGAACATTTCTAAATTGAGTTTCCACAGCCTCCTTTTCTATACTGGCTTGTGTCTCTGGATCTTTCTGGTCTTAAGTCTGAACAGTCACTAATGACTAGCTTATGTTGAGTTGTACATTCTTCCTCTGGGAAAGATTTTGCATTTACAAGCATATATCTATCCCTGTGTCTTGTGAGGATGTAGTCAATTTGTGCATTAATAAGGTAAAGGTCATTTATAACTAAATGTAAAGAAGTAATATTTTCCAAAATAAAAATTTGAATGAAATAAATAACTGAAAATATATTTTTATTGATTTAATTGTTTTTTTTTTTGGGGGGGGTTACATCTTTACTTTCTGTTTTATTCTGTTTGTTCTTGTTCGTCTTTCTGGCCTTCATCTTCCTTTTCATGCTTAACAAGATGTCTTTTCAGTGAATAATGATAAACGTAATATTTTGGACATTTTGTACATTGAAATTTTTTATTTTCACTGTGAGTTTGAGAGTGAGAGTTTAAACTGGCTCTCTGTACGAACTGTTTATTACAGACTTTGCACTGATACGGTTTCTCTCTGACATGTAACTTTGCATGTGTGGCCAGGTTTGATGCTTCACTGAAAGATTTTGGACATATTTCACACTGAAATGATTTCTCTGCATGCATCTCGATATGTTGATTGAGTGTGGATTTTTTTGAGAATTTCTTCTGACATATTCCACATTGGTATAACTTCTTCCCAGGATGTTCTCCGAGATGTGTTTTCAGATTGGTCCTGATGCTAATAGGTAATTTGCATATATTGCAACGAAACTGTTTACCCCTTGTGCGCTTTTTCATGTGATGCCTCAGTTTTGAATGTTCCATGAGAAATTTGCCACATATATTGCAACGAAATTTCTTTCTTTTCGTTTGAGTCTTGGTAGATTGTTCTCTCAGGGTGGGAGTTTTACTGGAACATTTGTGGCAAACATCACATTTTATGGGTCTCTTTTTGTGTTGTAATTTCAGATGGTTTCTCAGCCCTGAAATATAACAGTAAGTTTTCGGACATTTCTCACACTGAAACAGTTTATCAGTGGAGATCATAGCTAAATCCTATTGTGTACAGGTAATTCACTGGTAGAAATAACAAACTTCAATGTAGTCAATATGTTCAAGATTATTCTAATTCTGTGAGTGTATCACGTAAAGAAAATATGTAAATAAACTGTATAACAGACCTCAATAACAATTGATGACAATTTTTTTTTTGTCAATAGGGTTTACTTAAGATCATCTGTATTTTCAAAAGGTTATTTCAAAGACTTCCAGAGAAGTGATTGGTAAATGGCTTTAATTAATTGTTGCATATACTTGGTGTTGTTATTGCTGTCTTTTCATATATGTGCTTTTTCTTTTCTTATTTTGAAATCCTGAAATAGAACAAAATTCTCTGTGTAATATACATACATTACATGCACACAGGTGTAGGTGTGTGTGTGTGTGTGTGTATAGAGAGAGAGGGGGTGCTCAAACGTTCTTGGCTTTAAGAGGTATCATGAGAGGTATGGCTGAAGGCCCAACTTCCCAAGATCTTTTACAAAGATTAGAAAAACTGAAGGACCACTGCAATCATCATCATCATTGTTTAACGTCCGTTCTCCATGCTAGCATGGGTTGGACGGTTTGACCGGGGATCTGGGAAGCCAGAAGGCTGCACCAGGCTCCAGTCTTATCTGGCAGTGTTTCTACAGCTGGATGCCCTTCCTAATGCCAACCACTCCGTGAGTGTAGTGGGTGCTTTTTACGTGCCACCTGCACAGGTGCCAGGCACTGCTGGCACCGGCCACGGTCGGATTGTGTGTGAATTAACTGATCCTCTTGTATTTTACCCAAAGCCAGGAACTTTTCAGCATCCCCATACATTATACACACACACAATTATATATAATAAAATGTTATAGTTTGCTTGAAGCATTGTATAAATATATATATGTAACACTGAAAGAGATCGAAGGCTAAACAATGCAAAATAGACTGTAAGATGAGGTAACAAAAATTAAGAGTAAGTTACCTGGTAATCTTTGTTTTGTTTTTTTATTGTTGTTGCTGTTGTTCTTTTATCTGTCCAAGAAAGCAGCCAGCAGAGACCTGTTTGTGCATTATAGATCAGCCCTTCCCCTTGGTGCTAAAACTGGTTACATAAGAAATGAACTTTCATGTATCCAGAATAAATGTAGCAAGACAGAGGACCAGATCACTCACACTGCACACTTCATAGATGTACTGAAGATGAACAGAAACCCAACATCCACAATGAATCGAACTGAAGGCAACACGGGCATAAGACCTCTAACACCTGCTTCATGAAATTACCATATTTCAGCGAAAGCATAACAACAGCTATCAGCAAAGGACTGGACAAACAGTTAGCACACTCCGGCCCTTCTGTGCATGAATACCTGTCTAAAAAGCAATCCAGAGACAACAACAATGCTCGCTGACTAGCCTTATCTGTGATAACGGTATGTGCCAGTGGACACATGTGGCATACTAGATTGAATGCAACAAATGTAAGGAGTTCTACATTGACAGCATGACTCGAACACTCCACACTTGAATTAAAGAACATCTCAACACACGCACATCCTCATTCAAAAAACACATTGACAAATGTAGAAACATCAACCAACATATTACCATTACCATAAAAGCCAGTAATAGAAATGTGGGCAACTTAAGAATTAAGGAAGCCTTGCTCATACATAGACTCAGCCCACAAATAAATAATAGATTAGAACTTAGCAATCAGTACATGACATAAAAGATACACCCACAGGCACACAAACTAAACATCTCATACAAAGAAGAAAGTTAATTTCACGAAATACTATAGTAGTAATTGATGTCATTTATGTGGAAAGTGAAATAACCATCAAAAACGCTTGAAAACAACTTAAGAAAAATTTTAATCAAAATCAAAATTTTATCCCAAAGAGAGGAAATTGGAACATTATCCAAAGAAAGTTCTTTAAACCCTGATGAAGAGACTTTTAGGTTCCAAAATATTGGACAGATTGTAGGATCAGTTACCCCACTTGACAGCAGGTTTAAACAAACTGGCACTAGATGGCGTTAGAGTGTGAGATTCTGGCATGAGCCCTTACCACTACCACTTTCTGCATCGAGACATGAGACTGTGAAGATGTAACCTAACTGGTTCTCTGACAACACATGCCAGCTACCAGACAGAAGCTAGGAGAAGACCATGGCCTCCATGCATCAAACTATTTCCATTTATCATTCTGTTTGTATATATATGTGTGACCACATTAAAGGTATTTAAAGTCATAGCCTTATTTTATATATTCTTTGTACCGGGTTTCCTGTCAAATGAGATTACGGCCTTCTGAGTAGAGTCACATTAGATGGAATACAACCTATCCATCTAAAATGGGGACCCCCGATGTTCCAGACCACTAAACTAACTAAAATGGTGACACAATGCAGCACACACCACAATTCCTTCTAAAATGATGAACCCCAGATAAATTCTGACCAGTGAATACGTATTTCTCTTTCTCCTTCACAACTTCATTCACGCAACCAGACTACCATTCATCATATAGGAACATACCACTGATGCCTCTCGCTGCCATATTGTCTTCTTCACCAGAAAATTTTGGCACCATTTTCAAGCAGGAAACTGCAAATCATTTTCCCTTGGGTTGTAACCAAATTTACAACTTGGTCCTTTGCAGACACAGCATCCTAGGGGAATAGTCTTCTTGCTTATATATAAAAAAAAAGAAGAAAAGAAAATTATCCAGAATTTTTCTCCAGAATCCACGTGGACAACAATATTTTTCCTACATGCCAGGTATGAGTTTCTTTCTCTCAACTACCTGGATTATCCACATGTTGTTCTTTATTCGTTGGCAAGGACTTCTCTTATTTTCATCCTCTACTACTAAAAAAAATTTCCTAGTTTGCTGCTTTCAACCAGCTTGTTCTTCGTGGCTTTCCGTTCCTATTATCACGCAAGATGAGTTATTTTCCTTTGCCTCAATATCACGGAGATGCTAAGATGTGCTTTTCACAACTGGAGTCATTCTTCATTTCTTCTAATATTCAGTCAGCCCAGAGCAAACTCCACATCACTCTTACAGGCATTCCTTCTCCCCTCGCACTTTCAGTTCAAGATACGATAACAGGAAAGCCATTGGATATGACATGCGAACCCTTCGAAGCTGAAGTTCTCCAGCATAACTCTCGGTTGAAAGTAAATTTTGCACTCTTGCAGGATGAGCATCTCAAGGACCGAACCCCTACCCAGTTTTTGTGATGAATCCGAGGTGTCTGATAGCTCATATGAGGGACAAGCATTTATCAACAGCTATTTTTCTCAAGGATGCCTTCTAATTTCCAGTCGATTTTAGCTCTATGATGGAACATATGACCCTTGAACAACTCACCGCCTCCGCAGACAGGATTATGGAATTTTCTGGCACACGATCATTCATCAATAACGCTGTTGCTTCTTCGTCCTTCTCTCAAGTTTCTACTATTTCTGCTTCAGACAACACATAATCTTCCAAAATCTTACGGGCCATTGGAGGACTGACCCATCAGGTTTCATGCATGTGCAGGAACCGTTCGTCTTCAAGGGATTATTCTGCAGGGAGGACCAGGTGTCACTCCCGCTCACATGCATGTGCACCTCCTGCTCCATCAATCTGCTGTTACCACAGGAAATTCAAGGACCAGGCCAGGAAATGTACACAGCCCTGCTCTTACTCCTCACAGGGAAACTAGCCAGGTGGTGCTGGGAAAGTCAGTCATCTCCCCCATTGATTCACCTTACCGTTCATTTTTTATCAGATACCAATTCTTCAAAGTCTTTTATGGTGGATACAGGTGCCAGCTTAAGTATCTGGCCTCAAAGGTTTACCTCCACTAATCCTGGTCTTTCCGACATCTCTCTCTATGCGGTGAAGCACTCCATCAAAACCTATGGACAGATCTCTCTTACACTGGATTTATCAGTCAGTAGGGATTTCAAGTGGATCTTTGTCATTGTGGGCCTGCCCTATTCCATTCTTGGTGCTAATTTCTTACACCACTATTCTCTCATCTTGGACGTTAGAAGATGCCGACTCATTGATGATACATCTTCACTCTCCGTCTCCAGAAAGGATTTTTCTGTCCCTGTTGTGAGCCTTTCTTCGTGGCTGCTTCGGGTGACTCCTACCAACAGTTACTTGCTTTGTTTCCAGAGTTGACTGATTTGTTATTTCATCTGTTGAATCCAGCCCATTCCATGAGACATTTCATCACAACCCAGGAACCTCCAGCTTTTTCCTGATCGCACAGTTTGTTTCCAGAGAAACTCCAGATTGCCCAGCCTGAATTCGAGCACATGCTCCAGCTGAGCCTCATTCATCCTCCATGAGCCTGTGGGCAGCACCTTTACACATGACCAGAAAGAATGACACTGATTTCTGACCGGTTGGATATTTTAGACACCTTAACACAGTCACTGTCGCAGTTCACTATCCCTTTCCAAATGTGCAGGACTTTTCCATCTGCCCTGCAAGGCTGTAAGATTTTTTTCTAAAATTGACTTGGTATGCACATACCATCAAATCTCTGTCAACCCTGATGACATTCCAAAGACAGTTTTCACCATGCCTTTTGGAGCAATTGAATTCTTGTCTATGCTGTTTGGACTTCGTAGTCTGGCCCACACGTTCCAAAGGTTCATCGATGAGGTCGTTTGTAGGTTAGATTTTGTCTTCACGTATGTCGAAGGCCTTTTAATCACCAGTGATACTCCAACACTCAACTCAGCTGTTCAAGCACCTACATTCCTATAATGTGAAGATCAACCCGACTAAGTGTGTATTCGGTTCTATCAGTTTGGAATTCTTGGGGCATCTCATTAACATCGACAGTATTTGTCCACTTCCCTCTAAAGTGGAAGATATCAAACGTTTGTCTCCTCCTGTTTCCTTAAAACAGCTGAGAAATTTTATTGGTTTAATTAATTATTATCATTGTTTCATTCCTGTGTGGAGAAGTTACTTCTCTTGACCCAGCTCTTGAAAGATCAGCGCAAAAAAGACTCCCAGATAACACTGTCTACTACAGCCATCCAAGCTTTTGAATCTGTCAAATCTGACCTTGCTCAAGCATCCTTCCTTGCTCATCCTGTTGTGGATGCGAAATTATCGCTGAAAAATGCCGAATTGAGATACAATGTGTTTGGTAAAGAACTCTTAGCAATTTACCTGATGGTTAAGGATTTCTCTTATCTTCTCAAATGTTGAGATTTCGTGATTTTCACCAACCACAAACAACTAACAAACACAGACACAGACAGCTCTCTTTGCCAAAAAGGACTGGTACTCACCCAGAGAAACAAAGCATTTGGACTACACATCACAGTTCACTAGTGACATTCGCCATATCACTGGCACTGACAACATCCCTCCTGATGCTTTATTTCGCCTGCCTATCGGTGCATTGTCGTCTCTTGCTTCGATTGATTTGGTTGCTATGGGCACTGACCAACCCTCCTTGGACTCCCTGGATGTCTCTTCACCACAGTTTTCTTGCTGCAAGTTTCAACACCTGCCTCTGCCTTTTTCTGAAGGAACTATTCTCTGCGATATTTCATTCCTGAAAATTACCTTTGTGCTGTTTTTGAAGTACTGCATTCACTGTCACACCTCGGCATTGCAGTCACAGTAAAGCTTATCTTGGTCTGCTTTTTCTGGCCAAATATGCATCAGTCTATTACTGCTTGGTCACGTCCCTGTCTACCATGTCAGCGTTCGAAGGTGCATCATCACGTGAAAGCACCTCTTGGACATTTCCAGCCACAAGACACCAGGTTCTGTCATATATACATCGACCTGGTTGGTCTTTGGCCAGTCAGTTGCAAATTTACTTATATATTGACCTGCATCGACCGTTTCTCCAGATGGCCTGAAGCCATCCCTCTTTAAATTATGCAAAAATGAAAATAACACTGACATCTCATTTTAACAGATATATTTACCAACATTACATAAAAAATATCTTGAAATACTAGAATAAATTTATTCAATAAAATCGCCATTGGCTTCAACCACAGCCTCCAGATGACTTCGGAATCTCCTGCAACACTTTGAGATCAATGTATGGCCCATTATTGACCAGGAGTGGCTGTGTGGTAAGTAGCTTGTTTACCAACCACATGGTTCCGGGTTCAGTCCCACTGCGTGGCACCTTGGGCAAGTGTCTTCTATATAGCCTCGGGCCGACCAAAGCCTTGTGAGTGGATTTGGTAGACGGAAACTGAAAGAAGCCCGTCGTATATATGTATATATATATATGTGTGCATGTATGTTTGTGTGTATGTGTTTGTCCCCCTAGCATTGCTTGACAACTGATGCGGGTGTGTTTATGTCCCCGCCACTTAGCGGTTCGGCAAAAGAGACCGATAGAATAAGTACTGGGCTTACAAAGAATAAGTCCCGGGGTCGAGTTGGTCGATTAAAGGCGGTGCTCCAGCATGGCCGCAGTCAAATGACCGAAACAAGTAAAAGAGTAAAGAGTATTTGTAGAAAATGAGCATATGAGCTGATGTGCACCTATTTAAAGGTAAACAAGCAAACTGTGAACATATACTTGCTACACTATAATGACTACTGGAAACAGCTGTATATCGAATTTACTACAATAAAGAAAAATATGTAATAACCATTATTTATGCCTTGTCTCTCACACACACACACATATATATACAGGGTGTGATGGGTAAACTGTCACCATTTTATATTTTTATTTTTGCGCATGTGCATTGTTTGTTTTTGATTTTATCAACTACACAGTATAGTATGATCAGTTGGGTACCCAAGGTATGAGGATGACCCTATCTTCCTTTCCTCATTTCCTCTCACCCTTCCTGTTCCAGTCAAGCCTCTTGACCGTTGACATCACAGCCCTTTCCTTCGGGTTCATCTCATCCCCACATTTACTACAATAAAGAAAAATATTTAATGACCATTATTTATGCCTTGTCTTGTATATTACCCTGTGTAAAAATCAGTATAACTAGAGCACCACCATGGATTTACAATATAGAATGGTGATGAATCACAATGTTGGCAGAGGTAAAGAATACGCACACCAAGTGTTTTTGGCATAACCTTAACCCTAACTGAAAATGGGTGGTGTGTGTATTCTTTACCAGTATTATTTGATTCTTCTCCCGCACGATTTTCACTAAAAAAACAACAAAAAAATTTCACTTATTCATTTCAGACTTCTTTGAATTTTCAATCTAATGTAATCCACACTCATTGAAAACGTATTTCTGCAAAATGTTATCTAAAATTATGGGTAAAGAAAGAAATAGCAAAAATTATTTGAAAATGGGGGTGGTGGTGAAATTTCCGAGGGTTTCACCCCACCCCACCCCGTTTTACGGACCCCAAAAAAAGGTTTGTAGCATATTAGGAGGTCACTGGAATACAGTCAACGAAAAAAAAATTCCCAATGAACAAAAATAAGGAGTTTGCAGCATATTAGGCGGTCAGGGTACTTGATTCCATACAAAAAATCCGAGGTTTTTTTTTTCTTAGTGAAAATCGTGCGGGTGAAATTTCCGAGACTTCCACCTCACCCCATCCCATTTTCCGGACGCAAAAGAGTTTTGTAACGTATTAGGTCACCAGAATTCATTCAACGGAAAAAAAATTCCAATGATTCCGTGATATGGGGGGGGGGTCCTCCCCACACCTTTTTTTTTCCGAACGAAAATAAGAAGTTTGCAGCGTATTAGGAGGTCAGGGTACTTGATTCCACGCAAAACCCCCGAGTTTTTTTTTTTTTTTTTTTTTTTCATAATGAAAATCGTGCAGGTAAAGGATCAAAATTTACCTTGTTACCTTCTTTCGAATTTAGATTAGATCTGAATTAAACGTTGGATTACATGGAATATATTGAAGTTATTTCATCGCCGAAATTCCTGTTCTACTTTAAACAACAGTAACAAACGAATAGCAACGGCAGGAGCAAATTGCAATACACAAAAGAAAAATAATTAAGAGGAAATAACATTGAGGATAAATTAATAATAAACTACCAAATGCCTCACGAAAGGTGAAGAATTAATATCAGCAAGATTATTTTTCTTAATAACCAAGTCCCTTATATAAAAAATAGAAAAGAAAAAAAGGACGTTACCAATACAATTGAACCTTAATTTCTTGGGTAACAACAATCCGTATGAGGAAAAATGAAACAATGAAAGCTTACGGCCTGATTGAGAATTTATTTTACATAAGATTGTTTCACTTTCACTACAAAAAGTGAAGTGATGCATAAACTATAAGATCGCCTAAATAGGTTTATTACTGCACAGATCTCAGAAGAATGAATGACATGACAAAATTTAATCTCACAAAAAGAAAAAAAAAAAAATTACGATAGAATTTGAATTCAGAACGCAGAGGAACGAGACCATCTAAATGTCTGGATTTTCTGTTTGTTTATTCAGCCATCTATAAAGTAATTTTACAAACCTCCCAGGATCTACTAAATTCAGATTTGAATCGGGTAACTTATACCTGAATCTATTACATATTCTTGACAGCAAAGTTCTAATAATTCTTTTTCGGCCTGAAATTTGTGGGGAATGGGCTGGTCAATTACATCGACCCCATTTCTCAGTTGATGGTTATTTTATCGTCCTTGTAAAGATGAAAAGCAGAATTTTAATGTAAAGCTGCAAGAAAACTACTAAGCATTTTGTCCTGTGTGCTAACGATTCTACCAGCTCGCCGCCTTGGAAAGTCGCAATGTTAAAAAGTCCATCCCAGAAACAACGAAACGCTTGAAACAGATTCGAATCCACACACTCGGAGATAATGGTGCCCTATCATATCCACTGGGCTATTTCGTCTCTAGTGTACTTGATAAATGCTATATTTCATTGGAGGATATTATCACATTAAAAATGTTGGATTTTTTCGGTTTGAACGGCAGTTTTTTCTAGCGGTGTCATATGAAATTGTCACCCATAATTATGACCCTAGTATCGATCTATTGCATTTCAATCTGGGTTAGGGTTAGGGTGGGGGGAAGGGTATCTTTTTTCTTCACAAATGTAAATAAACCCAATCTGTTTTTCATACGGCACAGAATGTTTTTTTTTTTACCTCAATGGACGTCATCGATTGGTTGAAATTGCAGAAATTGTAGAAAAAAAAACAACAAATATCTTACAAACTATAGAATTTTCTCAATAAAACCAAGAGAAAAAATGTTTCATAAACACATTCTACCAGTATACGAAGTTTAAATTGTTTAGTTACCTAGAAATTATGTTAAAAACTGCCATTCAAACCGAAAAGATCCAAAATGTTTTCAAGAACCACTCAACTGAATTCAATGGCCTCAACCAAAACTTAAAACCCTTATTGTGTCGCATACTCTATGGCTGCCATTGACCGACGAAGATTAATGGTGCTAAAAACAATTGATCCAACTTCTGTCCTTGATAGATGTATCATAATACGTCATGAGATCAAACCCTAGTGTAAACAACATGCGATAGTTTTAAGCAAGACATTCAGGTTAGCTTCCCCATTGGTTACAAGAAGTGAAAGTACAATATATAACAATTCTTATTGCATCGATTTTGTGATACCTTAATTTACAACTTTATGTGACGTATTTCCAACCAAATTGATTTTAGCCGAAATTTAACCAATATCTACTATTTATTCACACACAAATAGACATCTGTCGGAAAGTGGTATTGTTTTCAATACCACTATAAGGATTAGGATCAATTTCTTTTTTTTTTTATCATTCTAAGAACTGAAGACTAAATTACAAGAGTCTGGACATGAAGATGAAATAAGCCTTCTAGGGCGAAATAAATTGATGAAATGACGATTTATACAAAACTTACCTGAGAGGAGAACTGGTCAGCTTCCAAATTCAACGCTAAATAGTCTCACAAACTCCGAAGAAGAAAAAGAAACGGCGTCGACGGTTGAAAACTTTACAGTTAATGACAATGGAACACCACAAGTGCAACAAATAGTTGACAGGGCTTTTAACGAAGTTTGGGTTTCAAATGAAATCATTATTAAATCGGGCGTTTTAACTCCATTTTTTTTTGTTGGCACATTATTTTTTCAATTTGGAAATTGTAGGTTTGGATGTATGTGTGTGTAATAAAAATGCATATAATATATATATATATATATATATATATATATATATATATATATATATATATATATATATATATATATATATATTCTACACGAACCCCCGGGAAAGCCCTCCATCCCCCACCCAAAAACAACCACCCTTAAAAAATTTTTTTCGACCCCCCCCCCTCCTTTTCGGCTACGGGAATACGAATCTGAAAAAAAATTCCAAAAATTTTTGTAAAATTCTTTTTTAAGAATTTATTTTTTTCTAAATATGCAGAAAAATACGAACATTATGATTCGGACAAAAATTTCAAAACATTTCCGTACTGACGGTTACGGTTAGGGTTAGGGTTAAGGTTTTAGGGTTAATGTTGAGGAAAAAGTAAAATTGAAGAAGTTGGGGGGAGGGAAGGGGGAGGGCGAAAATTTCACAATACCGATTTTTGGTAATTTTCCGAAACCTCCGTATCCGAAAAACGGGGATTTTTGGCAAAAAATTTTTTTTAATAAACAAATTGGGGAGAAAATGGGGGTCGGGGACAGGCAGAAGTCTTTCTAATCCCTCTTTTTGGCTATGGAGAATATGAATCTGGAAAAAAATCGGCAAAAATCGTCATTTTGAAATTTACGTCCACCCACCCTCACCACCACCAATTTCTTCATTTTTTACTTTTTTTCAGAAATTAAAAAAAAAAAATCCGGAAAAATACAGAGATCATGATTCTGAAAAAAATTGCCAAAAATTTTTGTAAAATTTCAATTTTAAAAAAAAATTACCCCTCCACCTCCCCTCGCAGTCTACGGATACTTTTTTCAGAATTTTTTTTTTCAAAATATGTGGAAAAATACGAAGATTATAATCTTATTCATAATCTCTGTATTTTTCCACATATTTTGAAAAAAAAAATTTCTGCAAAACGTCAAAAATGAAGAAATTGTGGGGGAGGGGAGAGCGAAATTTTAAAATGCCGATTTTAGGCAATTTTCTTGAATCTCCATATCCGAAAATGGGAGTTTTGGGAAAAAAAAAATGGCGGTGGGGGGACGGGCGGAAGTCTTTCCCAAAACGGCAAAACTCTCCACTGAACAGGAACATGAAACTCTGAGTAACAGTTTTTGTATTTCTGCTACTTTTAATAAAGCATATTACTCTACCTCTGGTTTTTGAGTACTCTTTTTTCAACCTTGTTTCACATTTATGTGCTTACTCCAGTATATATATATGATTGTTACATAGAATCAGCATAACATAGTATTGTTCAACACGTTCATTAATAGTGGTTTCAAATTCATGTACACAGGATTTTATATATCTCTTGCTTGTGTGTGTGTGTATATATACAGGGTGTAATGGGTAATTTGTCGCCATTTTATATTTTTAACTTCATGCATGTGCATTGTTTGTTTTTGATTATGTCAACTACACAGTATAGTACGGTCAGTTGGGCACCATTTGTGAAAAAAACAACACCATGATGCAATTCACTCTGCTAGAAATTTGGAAACAACCTGCTGTACTGCTTGGCATTCACAATGGAAGCTCCAATATGAATATTTCTGATTGAGTGTCAATCTGAGGACAGTGCAGAGGATTCAGAAAGAGTTGGATGAGTTTAATGGTGATTACAAAGGTATGACAGCTCGCAGAACTCACTCTGATCGTTCTCATAAGAAAAGAACTCCTGAATTTGTTGGTGAGAGCCAGGCCATGATTGACAACGATCTCACCAAGTCAATCAGGTCCATCACCAGGGATATGAGAGTGTCTGAGTTATCAGGCAGGTAGTGCATGAAGACATTTGGTATTCCTCATACAAGATGAGAAAGGGACAATTTTTATCCCAAGTCATCAAGGACAAGAGGAAAGACTGTGCTACAAAGTTTTTGAACAAACTCAAGCATCTCCTCCAACTGAACATGCTGTGGTTTTGCCCAGGCAAGAAAAATTTCTGCCAGGATCAGATGCAGAACACATAGAACAACTGTTGACTTACAATATCCCCAAATCATGTGCCAAGAGTGATAAAAATCAAACATCCAGTCAACATCATGGTGTTTGGAGTGATCACTAGTGGTGACAACATTATTCCTCCGTTCATCTTCCCATATGGCCTCAGACTCAACACAGAGGCCTACATCAATGCCCGGAGGAAGTAGTGCTATGCTGGATCAAGAGGGTGGCTGCTGGAAGACCCTATATCTGGCAACAGGACTCTGCACCATGCCACACAAGCAGGAGAACCCAGTGATGGCTGTCAGATAATTTCTGTGACCACGTCACCCCTAACATCTGGCCACCTAACTCTCCAGACTGTAACCACTTTGATTATTATGTGTGCGGCGCAGTTGAGTGAGAGAACTGAAGGCAAGGATTATGGCAGCATTCACCAACTTAAACAACAAGACTGTCCAGAAATGTTGCAGGAGATTCCAAAGTCATCTGGAGATTGTGGTTGAAGCCAATGGCGATTTTATTGAATAAATTTACTCTTTAGTATTTCAAGATATTTTAATGTAATTTTGTAAATATATCTGTTAAAATGAGATGTCAGCGTTATTTTATTTTGTATGTAAATTAGATGACAATTTATTCACTGCACCCTGTATATATATAAAATATATAAAAATCCTTTGTACATGCCATTGAAAAAGCCCAAGAAGGTCAAAATGTATCTGGCATCCTCACTAGATGATTCTGTGATGAATTTTCATCTCCATCTGATATTTATTGTGTTTTAAACACACTATGTACATAAAAGATGTTATCTCAGGAAAATAATGCAGTATGTGGCTTATCAACAGTGCGTAGAGACGAAGTATGATACAAAGATGGCTAATTTAATTAAATACTGCTTCTGTTGCATTTATTGGATTTTTAATCAGCAGGATGGCTGTTTGTAACATCAGTAAATGTTTTATTCACCGTTTCTTATATAAAAAAATTATGAATTCTCATCCAAGAACGTGACTTGCTGCAAGTACATACCATTGAAAAAGTCCCAAAATGCTTAAATGTATCTATTGTTCTCACTAGTCACTGCTGGGATGAACTGTCATCTAACCTCTTAAATTTATTGTTTTTAGCACAGTAAGTCTATGAGAAATGTTATTTCAGGACAAATACTGAAGTGACAGGCCTATTAACCTCGTAGTGCCAGTGACATGAAAAAAAGCACTTAGTACATGCTGTAAAGTGGTTGGCATTAGGAAGGATATCCAGCCTAATAAACAATGCCAAAACAGGCACTGGAGCACAATACAATCCTTGGAACATGGACATTAAAGATGATGATGATGAGTACGTGTGTGTGTGTGTGTGTGTATAAACATTTAATCAATAATTACTAGTCCAACAACATATATTTTGTTTTTCCTATGACACTTTGGGAACTCTTGAATGGTTATGAACTAATTATTATGGATTAAATATTTATTCAGGCTTATTTTTGAGTTCTTTATTCTAAGTTGCCGGACATAACTTCTTTGAACTTGTCACCCTCTTGCTTACCTGTTTGTTCATTAGATACATGTATTTATCTCTCACTCTCTCTATATATATACATATATATATGTTCATTCATTTAACAGCCATTTTTCCATGCTGGCATGAGTTTCAGCAGGATTTAATTGAGGTAGGATTTTACAACCAGACAGTAATTTTGTTGGCAACCTTACCTGCTTTTCAAGTAAAGGAATGTTGATATTACCTTACTTTGTGTGCTCACAGACACACACACACACATGCACATACGCATGCACGCACACACACACACACACACACACTTCAAATGACAATAATTTTGCAAAACTTTCCAAATATTATATTTACTTGCATATAGCAATGTTGAAATAAAGAATCTGCAGAGATCATGCAAGCCTTCAATTTTGTAATTTTCTTCTTATAAGAATATAATATCTGAAATATCAAGAGTAATTCCACATTATAGGTGCAGGCATGACTATAAGGTTAAGAAGCTTACTTTGCAACCATGTGATTTCAAGTTCAGTCCCAGAGTGCGACACCATGGGCCAGTATCTTCTACTATAGCCCTGGGTCAACAAATGCCTTGTAAGTGAATTTGGTTCAATGGAAATTGTGTGGAAGTCCATTCTGTTTGAGTGTGTATGTGTGTCTTTCTATTCATGCGTGTATCCCACTCCACTACTTGACAACTGGTGCTTATTTCTTTACATTATAGTGACATAGTGGTTCAGAAAAAGAGACCAATAAAATAAGTACAAGTCTTAAAAAAATAAGTACTGATGTTGATCTGCTTGACTAAATCCTGCCAGGTGCTACCCCAGCATGGCTGCAGTCCAATGATTGAAACAAACAAGAGTAAAAGATTAAAGCAGGTATTATAGGGTTAACTTACACAAAACATGATTTATAGGTGTTACAAGCAACTATGAATCCTAAAGGGACTAACACATTGATGGACCATTATCTTTTATCTCTTGTTTCAGTCATTAGAATGTAGCCATGCAGGGGTACCACCTTGAAAGATTTTTGCTGAACAAATCAACTCCAGTCCTTATTTTTAAACCTGAGACTTATTGCTGAACCACAAAGTTATGCAAACATAAACAAACCATACTGGTTGCCAAGTGGTTGTGAGGGACAAACACAAACACACACACATATAATCAATGACTTCATTCAGTTTCCATCTACCAAGACTACTCAAAGGCTTTGGTCAGTCTTGCTCAAGGTGCCATGCGGTGGGACTAAACCTAGAACCATGTGTTTGGGAAGTGAACTTCTTACCAGACAGCCACTAGGTTTTAATGACAAGTATTCGAGTTATTCATCATCATCATCATCATCATCGTTTAATGTCCGTTTTCCATGCTAGCATGGGTTGGACAGTTCAACTGGGGTCTGGGAAGCCAGTAGGCTGCGCCAGGCTCCAGTCTGATCTGGCAGTGTTTCTACAGCTGAATGCCCTTCCTAACGCCAACCACTCCGTGAGTGTAGTGGGTGCTTTTTACGTGCCACCTGCACAGGTGCTAGACGAGGCTGGCAAATGTCCACGATCAGATGGTGCTTTTTACATGCCGCCGGCATGGAGGCCAGTTGGGGCGGCGCTGGCAACGGCCACGTTCGGATGGTTCTCTTATGTGCCATCGGCACTGGTATCACAGCTACAATTTCCATTGATTGGCTGAAATACCTCCTCATTGTATTACAGTGTTAATAGTTGAGTATTTCTCAGGCACTTTGTACCTTTTCCAAAACTGAGAACAGTGTGGGGTGACAAATCTGTAGTGTCTCTAAATTATAGATACAGTGTTGTCAGACTGACTTCCACACAGTTTCTGCCAACCAAATATCCCTTACAAGGAAAACGAGATCTGAGATTTATGATGATGCTGTGCAGTGGGCTATAAAGATTATAAACCAGCTTCTTAAGATCCAATCATGTTTGTGGTTAGAATTGTTGTTAACCCTAACCAAGCTGGCCTATAATCAAAGGTGTTCCATTAGTGACCATCCTGTTTCATTTTCGGGCATAATGTATTGAAAACTACCTTATCCAATGTATTCTACTTTGTTAAATCTTTTAATGATTGTAGTTCTTTTGAAATACACATTTGTTTCTATTAATTTGAAAACAACGAAGAGTTAAGTAAATTAACTTTGTCATTATTTTAAAGCTGGTATTTAGAACAATAATCAACATGAAATTTTAATTTAGATGACTTTAATTACAGGAAGTTTGCACAGTGCAACATGAGTGATCTCATGTGGGGGTTTTTTTTCAATTCAATTCAATTCAATTTTTATTGGCTCAAAAAACAAAAGCAAGGCCATGTAGGGGGACAGGAAGTTATGTACAGGGAGGGTGGTCATACAAAGAGTTCAGGCCATTTCTGGTCAAGAGAGACTTTGAACCGAGCGGTCGTCGGCATCTTCACTATCTCATCCGGCAGCTTATTCCACGGATCCACAACCCGGACAGAGAAAGTCCCTCTCCTTCGATTGAGATGAAATCATCGTAGATAGAGCTTTTCGGAGTGACCCCGCAGCCCATACTCTGGAACAGGAGTGAAGAACAGCTCTTTCGAGAGGTTACACTTTCCGCTTATGAAAGTGTTGGTATCAAGAGCTTAAAACTGTACAATGTGATTTGAGGTAAGTTTGGCTGCTATTTCTAGATATAATAATACTGTGTGGATTAGTTAGAGAGCCTACCCCACAATCCACCTGACTTCTGAGAGAAGTGTGGGGAGAAAGAAACTAGAGCCTTGGTTTGAACTCTTGCAGTAAAGTAAAGTCTGCTAAAGACCCAGGTAGTGGTAGTGAATTGGGCACTGAATAAAGTTTATGTAGCTGAATATTACAAGTTTGTTGGGTTTACTAATGTGATTTACATTTAGGAAAACATATAACAGCTTTTACTGTAAACTTGCTATTTGCAGTAAATATTAAATAAAATTGCTGACAAATTGTGAACTGTGAAAGGGTTAACTCAGTATGTTTCTGACAGCTAGATTTTCAGTTTTAGAACAGTTATTACATGTTGTAACCATTAATCATTACAACCAGTTGCTGTGGAGCTTGAAAGGGTTAATATAAATTACGCAAACAGTTACAATTAGAATAATTACATATAGTAGCCTTTATGAAGCACAAACTGTAACTGTGGGGTGTAACAGACTAAAGGGAGTTTTATTTTATTTTGTTTTTGCAAGAATAAATATAACAACAATAAGAAAGTTGAGAACACAAAATAATGGAATGATAACAATAAGACAATTATATTTTTTTAAAAGATTTTAATTTTGTATAAGACAGAATCTATTGGGAATAAAACAAGGCAGGTTTGAAGGTTCTTAATGGAAATTGTTTTTATCCGTTTTTGTGCTTCTTCAGACATTTGGCACTGGAGAATGGCTATGTGCTTCTTTGGTATTTGCTGTTGTTTAAAAGTATTTTTTTTAGATGTTGATAAGAAAATAATTGTAACCAATATGTGGGGGTGTTTGGATGATTTTGGTGAGACATGTAATACTTAGATGCAACATCGTAGTGCTGCTTTCAAGTCAAAGACATGTGGAGCTCCAATATTGGGCCCATAGACATTGGTGGTGAAACATCTTAGAACCTCCATATCATCCTCTGGTGTTTTGGCTCCCATTAAACATGTGGGGACTATAGAGACTGTTTTAATACTGTTCATATACAAATATATATATATATAGACATATATATATGCAGTGTGTGTGTGTATATATATATATATATATATGTATGTATGTATATCATCAACAGATGAGATCCAGAGATGCTCAATATAGAAAACACTTCATAGCACTTTAATGATTTCAGCTTACACTCTGAAATCTTTACTGAGGACCATGTCAACAGGGTAAAGAGTGGCTATAATAGGAATCCAGGTGAGCACATATGGAAATAATGGATGCAAATAAACAAATAAAGCTGCTTGGGTACAGTAAAACACAAGCATTTTTATTTGTTTATCTTCATCAATATATATATATATATATATATATATATAATTATATATATCTACAAATTATATACGTTATTATTATTATTTTTTGCAATTTACTGAATCATTAACATTTTATTGTTATTTTAATGTTAATATTTCTATTATATGTAATTTTCTAGATGGTGTAATTTAACTGTTCATTTTGAATTGATAAAAGGTGTTTTTTTTTCTAATTTTTTATAAATATATTATATTGTGTGAAATTTGATTTAGTATTTCTAAATTGAAATTTTTTCCTTGTAAGTTTTGGATTTTATTCCCTTAAATAATAAAAATTATTATATATATATATATATATATATATATATATAATGTGTAATGCTTGTATGTATGTATGTATGTATGTACATATGTATCTATATATATCTATATCTATCTATCTATATATATATATAAGTTAAAGCTTGTTTATATGTCAAGTTATATATGACAATATTAAACTGGAAGGAATACTCAATAGTTTTTACGGGAGGATATACACATATTTATTAACTTTTATAAGGGAAGGGTTAACAGTCAATCTTTTCCTAGTACAAGTTTATAAATATATACATGTGTGTGTATGTATGTATGTATGTATATATATATATATATATATATATATATAGAGAGAGAGAGAGAGAGAGAGAGAGAGAGAGAGTGGGGGGAGCTTAAGATTTAAGATTTGCTGTGCATAAGTTAAAATATGTAGTGTTTGACCTTGTGTGCTGATACAACATTATTGTTGCTTTTGTTGATTTATATGGGATGAATATATAAACATTATGTATTGGTTTTGAAATATTTGATAAGTGACTGAGTGTTAGAGATATTCTGTGAAGTGTATGTCATGTATATCTCGTACGTTACAGTTGATACTTGGGAATGGGGACCTATAAATTTTGTAGTTTATTTTCTTCATTCATATTGTCAATAGATGGACTTAGACGATTTGGCCAAGCTGACTGGACATTCAATCTGTTTTTGGCGATACAACTTTTTGGTGCTGGAGTCAAACACACACACGCACACATGCACATATTCGTGTTCAGAAATATACACATACAGGTAATGTGAAAGAGAGAAAAAGATTGATGTTATAATTTATTAATTGAACATGATTAACATAAACACTTTCCCTCTCCTCACACACACACACACACTCACAGAGCAATATGTTCACATACATAAACAGAGAGAGGTTGGGAGGAAGAGAACAAGAAAAAATGTTTGATGTTAAATAAGTCAGCATCCAATCAACAATGCCAAATAAGTGGTGCCAAAATGTCCCATACCCATCAGTGGACCATATAGAAACCCATGCATATTTTACTTGTGTTGTTGGGATAATAAAAAAAAGGGGAAGATCTGCAACATGTTGCACTCAAAAACCTAACTTGTAGTATGGGAGTACATATGTGTGGAAGTTAACATGTAGCATATAAATTTATTGGGGAGATTAGTGAGGAGACACATAGGACTGTTTACTGTTAAAATATGTGATACCAACAGTAGGAGACCCATTTCATTACTCTAGATCTATGGTACCAATATCACTCAAGACCCCCACCAAATATCTGAAACATATAGGATACTGAGCACCCACATTAGACCTTTTCATATAACACCTGCATGTAGATCTTGATCAAATGGACCTCTTGCTATCAAAGCCATTGAAGCACTGGGTATTTCCATGTCAAAGCTGTCAGAATGTCTTTAAACTATTTTGGATTATTTGAAACTAAGAAAGCAGGCTATTAGTACTACCATTAGTTGTCTAATACGCATGTGTGTTTGTGTGTATGCATGTATGTATGTATGTCTATGTGTGTGTGTGTGTGTGTGATGTTTAAACAAAGAAAAATATGCTGATATAAAGAATATATATAACAGAGAAAATGATTCTAACATTGCCCTCATATATTCTTGCACTCTGTCAACACATTTTGCTTAACACCTAATTTAACTAACAATAAATTTAATTTCATATATATGTATATGTATATTGAATCAAAAATTTTGCAATAATTTGGTAAGTTATTTGCTTTATTTGTCAAGTTACAACAAAAGCAGCCCAGCATTCAAAGTCGAGACCATCGTGTCGCCCCTTCTGAAGCCACCTTTCTGCCGGTTCCTTGATCCCGTACTGATACCAGCTTTTGTCCTTCAAGCTGAAGAACTCCTTCACTGAAGCTTCCACCTCCTCTTGGTTCATGAAACATTGCAGGTGCAGGAAGTGAGCCATGGATCAGAACAAGTAATACTCCAAGGTAGCTATTTTTCACAATCCTAACATGCATAAGCAGTGGCTAAGCAAGGGCCAGCTCTCAGAACCTGCTGTCAAACATGGACATTTCAAACACAAGGCGACACTGTTTGTCTGGTAGAATTATGAAAGGATAATTTACCAAGAGTTTGTTTCAAATCGTTGAACCATCGATATCAACCTGTACTCTGAACAGCTGCAGTGGATGTATGACCTTGTGTAGCAAAAATACCTGACATTGTGAACAGACAGTAAGCACTTCTACAGCAATGCAAAACCTCATACTGCTTGAACAATCCAGAATAAACTCCAGGAAATTAAACTGTTCCACACTCAACATATAGTCTGGAGCAAGCTCTCTCGCATAATTACCTGTTCTAATCCAGGGTTCACTTCCTGCACTCATGATGTTTCATCAACCAAGAGAAAGTGGAAGGAATACTTTGCCCAGAAGGACAAGGATTGGTATTGTCATGGGATCAAAGAAATGGCAGAAAGATGGCTTCAGATGGTGCAACACAATGGCCTCTACTTTGAATGTTAGACTGCTTTTGTTATAAGTGGATGAATACAGCAAATACGTTACCAAAATATTGCAAAACTTTTGACTAAACATTATATGTGTGTATATATATATATATAATATGAATTAATGAATGAATGACAAAGAATAGGAGTCATGTAATTACTTGCATTAGCTCACAGTTGTTTCTGCTATAAGAAGAAGTGCACACAGAGCAAAGTGTGGTTCTGAGGAAACTAATAGAATGCTGCACAAGCACTCAGCTTTGAGTGCACTGTTTCTTATAACAGAAAGGGTTGTTATTAATGAAGGTGATTACATGTTTATGTTCTCTTGTCCCTCATTAATTAAAATTATGCTATCGCATTCACATAATGCTTTACTCAAAAGCACAAGTATATTGAGTTCTAACAACTGGTTATTAGTACTGCTATGTCTAAGCAGAATTATATATGTGTGTGTGTGTGTGTGTGTAAGGCTTCTGAGCTAAAGGATGTTTCTATAAAGGAAGTATCCATATGACATAAGCAGATATGAAAGAATACTGAAATAAAACTAAAGTCAATTGGACATCATTAAGAAACAAATAACTATTACGTAGTATATATGATACCAATAACTTGGTTCTTACTGCAGAATCTACAAAGAAACTGTCAAAAGAAGTTTATAACGTGAGAGAGGGGTTTAAGTTGAAGTAAAGATAGCCAAGGCTATTTAATTGTAGCGACCACTAAGATATTTGTATCAGGATAAATGGTCATATTGAAAATGCAGGAAGAGAGTAGGCAGGAACTTAATGTTTGCATTGGGGTCTGTTAACAGCATAAGACACAACAGACAATTGACTATTCAGATTGCTTGCTAGAAATAGCAATTAAATCTTGTTAACTGAGGAGACAAGGATTGCTGAAGTGATAGCAAAGTGGCTAAAATTTCAGAGGGACAGAGCTAAAAATGTTGAGGAAATTGCTACCA
Organism: Octopus sinensis; assembly: GCF_006345805.1. Lineage (NCBI taxonomy): Eukaryota > Metazoa > Mollusca > Cephalopoda > Octopoda > Octopodidae > Octopus > Octopus sinensis. Next base: position 31,136,785 of record NC_043010.1, read on the forward strand.
GGATTAATTATCAAAAAATTAAATTTGTGTATCCTATGCATTTTTTCCCTTGTTCATTAATTTCAAATTCAAATTTTTAATCCCCGCCATACATTATGAAGAAATGATTATTTCCCTAGTATTAACTGTCTACTAGGGGACACCACTTGTGACCACTATTGACATATAGGAATTTCTATCAATGCATGAAACACAAACCATGTGCTAAAATTCTGTGTATATCAGAAATGTGATGCTGTATGGTTGTGAAATGTAGGTAGTAAATGGAGATGGTCTGCAGCAATTGGACAGGAACAAATTAAGTATAGCACATTGGATGTTCAGTAATAATGTGAAAATCAGCATAAGTGGAGCAAAATAAGAGAGTGAGAGAAGTGAAAGACAGATTGAGTGAAGTCAGCCAGTCTGAATGGAGTGAAAGACTGTGAGTGAAGTGAAAGACTGTAAGCGGAGAGAAAGACAGTGTTGAGTGAAGTGAAGAACAAACTGATTGAAGTGAAAGACAGTGCAAGTGGAGTGACAAGACATCGCTGAGTGGAATGAAAGATGGTATTAAGCAGAGTGAAAGACATTGTGAGTGGAGTGAAAAGATATTGTTGAGTAGAATGAAAGACAGTATTAAGTGGAGTGAAAGAGAGTGTGAGTGGAGTGAAAAGATATTGTAAATGGAATGGAAGACAGTGATTGGGAATTTCATTTTTTATACTTTAGTCAGGTGAGAAGGTGGTGGGCATGACAGGGTCTCAAAGATTGGTGGGAGGGAGGGAGGGAGAGAAAGAGGAAATTATTCTTAAACCAGACATTTGAACTGAATGCTTGCAACAAAGTGAACTTCATTAACGGCAACCAAAGTGCCCAGGTTGGTGTTAAGCCAGGTTATGGCTTAATTCTGCCACCCAAATATGCCATGGTGAAAATAGATATCAAAGAGTTTGAAAGAGATTACTACAATGGCACACACACACACACACAAATATATATATATATATATATATGAATGGGTGAATCATACAGAATAATAAAGTGTGAATTGGGGATTGAAAAATTCCCTGCTGCTGCAGCAAGTAGACAGACTAAAGAAGTTTTGGGATGAAGCATTTGGGGCTGGAAGATAAAGTTGAAAACAGCAAGATACTAAACTAGCTATAGTGTCATGCTTTATTATTTTTTCTAACTCACCCATCTTATTTTGTTACAATAATAATTTTTTGTTTAATCATTAGACCTTTTTTTAATTTCGTTCTCCCCCAGTTTTGCAAGACAAGTAAAAGTCAAATTCTGACAAGTGAACTCATTGCCCAGGAATTAAGACTCCAATAGATTAGCTACTTAATCCTTGCATAATAACAATCACAATTGCAGCCAGGGACATTTAAAGGAAAAGAAAATTGCAGCAGTCACTAAACAGATCATAGCTCTGTTTGGTGATGGCTGACTTGGGGTTAGAGTCACTACCTATGACACCACCAAGCTAGGACAGAAACTCTGCAAACATTTAGGCTATTTTTACTGCCTGGCAGTGAAACCTTTAACCAAACAGCTACAACTGCATAGAAGCAGTTGTTCTTATTGATATTCAATTATAGAACATTCCATAAATATTACTATGAAAAGGAAGTGTTCATACTTCACAGGTGTTTATTTGTGATTTTACAAGGTGATATCAAAAAGGACCTGGACTAGTTCTGTAGTGTGTCAACAGAAGGCAGCACACAGTTACATGTGCAATGAGAGCTAGCAGTAACCTTCATGAAGATGTGTGCTGAGTGACATTGCTGTATTTACTTCGCAAGTTGTGAAGTTTGTGTTTTTTGTGATCACATGTATGATGTAGTCTGAGATTTTGTCATGGACAGGAAGTTGGAACAAAGAGCCAGCATGAAATTTTGCGTTAAACTTCCCAAGTTTAACGCAAAATTAACATCACCGATGATTACAGTTGGGTCTACAGGTACAACCCTGAGACAAAGCAGCAGTTGTCACAACAGAAGAGCCCTTCATTTCCACAACTGAAAAAGGCATGACAGAGCTGCAGGTCAGTGAAGAGCATACTCATCACTTATTTTAACAGCCACACTATTGTGCATCGAGAATTCTTCCCCCAGGGCCAGACTATTAATGAAGAGTTCTACTGCAATGTTTTGAAGCATTTGAGGGAGGACATTTGGCAAAAGCAACTGAATCTGTGGAGTGCGAAGAATTGGATTCTACATGATGACAATGCACTCTGTAACTGAGCTCTCCTCATTTGTGAATTTCTTGCTAAGAATGACATGGTAGCACTAACACACCTGCCCTATCCACCAGGTTTAGCACCTGTAGACTTCCATATCTTCTCCAAGATGAAAATGTAGCTGAAAGGTCACTGTTTAGCACCGTTCTCGAGATCAAGAACAAATCGCAGAAGGTCCAATTATGGAAAATGACTTCCAGACCAACTTTCAAAAGTTGCAGGAATGCTGAGACCAATGTATTGCTGTGTAAGGTGACTATTTCAAGGGAGATGATGTTTAAACTTAGGTAAATAAATTGTTTTGTTTTTATTAAACATAACTAGTTCAGGAGCTTTTTGATATCACCTAGTATCTTGTGCATCTATACTCGCAAACTGACTTACACACAACCCAGAACAACTTACAGACACTGCTGAGTGGGTGAAGAAGTGGATTCTTTACATTGCAAGCAAAGCTATTAATCCTTTAACATTCAGATTACTCTGTGAAGGTGTGTGGTTTAGTGGTTAGGATAATATGCTCACAATCGTAAAGTTTTGAGTCTGAAAACTGGCAGTGCATCGTGTCCTTGAGCAAGACACTTTATTTCATATTGCTCCAATCCACTCAGCTGGCAAAAATGAGCAGTACCTGTAATTCAAAGGGTCAGTCTTGTCACATTCTGTGTCATGCTGAATCTTGCTAATAACTACATTAAGGGTACACATATCTGTGGAGTGCTCAGCCACTTGCACACTAATCTCACAAGCAAGCTGTTCCGTTGATCAGATAAACTGGAACCCTCATCACCATAGCCAACAGAGTGCTAGTTTTTTTTTCACTGTATCTACAGTAATGCTTATTTATTCACATTTAAAAAATTACTCATGCATTATTTTAATATCCACAGATATGACATTGTAGGGTAGAAGTGAGAGGCCAGATCTGGCTAACTTAAACATAAAACAGTGGAATATTTGGGCTGAATATGGCTGGTTTAAATGCTAAAGAGTTAAAGATATTCAAATAAAGTGAAACAACTTCAACTGGGAATTAATTTATCAAGAACACAAAAGTAAATTAGCCATTAATCATCACAACAACAACAATAACCAAAGGGGCCCTCTAAACGTTTGCACAACCTGCCAGAAATAGTGAACAAATCTCCTTCATATCACATTCTATTCTATCATCTGAGAAAACAAAGGATATATTTCATAATGTAATCTTAAATTGATCACGACAGAAAAATAGGAGGTGAGATAATCATGTCCAAAATGCTTTTGATCATAGATTTCCATAATTAGGGCTTGACCTGGGGTTGAACAACAATATTAATAGCAATAACAAAAACTTTTTTTTTAACAGACTTGATTTCTACTTCTGACATTTATAAAGTTTTTTTTTTCACTTCATTCAGCTCTAAAGGAGGGATGAAATTAATTTTATCAACTCCCATGTAAGACAGGTACTTATTTTATTAACCTTGTGGGAGGAATGAATGGCAAAGTTGACCTTGGCAAGATTTTAATTCATAACATAGAAAAGTGTACCTAAGTATCACATGTACTGCTTTCCTGATAGTTTTTAATATTAATTATTATCACATGATGAGGATGATAAATAACAACAACAACAATAATAATAATACTACTAACAAAACACATCAGAAAAGGTCTCAGATAACAACAAAGCAACTTTACTCTGAGATGTACCAGTAATTCATGGAGCATACTGGAGCATCTTCAGAGTTTCAATAACATGTTTAGGCCCTAATAATGAAACTGCATTTAAAAAAGAGAACACATTAGTATGTTTTGTGGTGATTTTTGCTTCTGCTGTTTTGAATACCAAACCAATATGTTCGAAGAGGCAAACTTTATATATGTATATATATATATACTAATACATCTGTTTGTTTTGTACACCACCTGTCTTCGTCTTTTGTTTTTTTTCGTAAACTCTCCCTATATATATATATACATGGACACAGAAATCAAGGCTAATTACCCAGATATTGGTGCCATAGACAGTCTGGATTGAAAATAATTTTTCATCAAAGATCTTGAAACAGAAATAACCAGAACATAGAGACTAAAAATAAACAATTCCTAAAATAATATTAAGTGCCTTAAGAATAATTAAAAATAATACCGATAAATATCTAACCTGAATTTTGACATAACAAAAAAAAACCCAGTCATAGTTCAATGTTAGAAGAGCAACCATGATGAAGCCGTGAGATGTGTTGCAGAGATAGCTTGCAGTCTTGTCAGATACCACTGAAAATTGTCACATCAGGACAGACCAAAGTTGGAAACTTATAGAACATTAGTCTAAATTAAAATGCATTTTTACTACTATCACTGTAGCAGGTTGGCTAATTCTGTATATAAATACACAACATATAGAAATAATATGTAATGTATACATATTACAAAAGAGTCATTTCAATACAATAGAAGATACCATATCAAAGAAAATCCTAATAGCTTCCCTGGAGGTGGTGCATCAGTATAGCTTTCGATGTGAAGATTAAAACAAATTAAATACATTTGCAAAGAAAAGGGTGAGAAAAACTCAACACATTATCTGAAAGACCAGAGGGGAAACTGTATACTGTCACCAATATGAAGTAATATAACTTCCATCACAGCACTGCATCAATTAGAAGTTCAACCGTATCCAGAGAATTTAGTATGATATATATATATATATATAAATATATATATATATGGAAGTAGATGGGAAAAAACTGTAAGAAAGTCTAGGGGATTTGCACCTTGTGTCAGCTAAAAATTGTATGACCATGCTAATCCCTACTCCAAAGCAACTTCATAACTTCACCAATCTAAACTAGAAGCCTTAACCTAACAAGCTAGATTTCCCATAGTTTGTGTGTGCTTGTGTGATTACATAGTTACATAAATTACCTCCATTTGAATGTGTAAAATTGGTTGTGTTGGAAAGCCAGGACGAAAATACTAATATTTACAATTGGGGAAATCATCAGCAAAGAGTATGTTTTTGATGGACTTCATTTGGAAGAAGGCTGGGAAAAAAGTTTAGTATGGTGTCTAGTTATTGAGTTAGACTATAAAAAGGAAAAGATATTGAGGACATAAGTAGGTTTATGTAGAATTGTTATAGGTTCAATAACTTCAAATAGTGATTGCTGTAGAAGAGACACGGGGTGGTGAGTGGATAATGGAGAAACAAAAAGATTACAGAATATACAACAGTTTGCCAATCAAGTGGATATTGGTTCTATTTTTTGTGTGGATGCTATGCAGAATGTGTACATGATTGGTGCATTATTTTAAAGTGAGCACTGTTGTGTAGTCAGTTATAGAGCATATTTTGGCTGAAAATATACATAATGGATAAATAATAGAAATTAAAAGCTATTAAGCTAATGAATGGAGAAAACAATATTTTAAGATGTAGGGAGGCAGATGCAGCTTGTGTTGTACAAAGGCAAAAAAATTTTCAAGGGACATTGTCCAGTAGTGGGCAAAAACATAGAACAACTCTTTGTTAAAAGACTAAAAATAAATTTAAAAAACAACAAATCTTTGGCACTCTGTTATCTCAAAGACCTTTTTCTGGATTACTATTAACAATAAATTCATGACTCTTAACATAGGCATGAAGTTTTGGATTTATAAGTGTGCGTCATTTTGGCTTACAAATAACAAATGTGAATTTTAAAATAAAATATTTAAACAAAAACAATGAGAGCAGAAAAAACAACAAATAACAAACAAGGTTATTAGTGATGGATGATGTCTAAAGTTCTGAGTAATTCATGGAACATACTGGAGCATTTTCAGAGTTTCAATAATAACATTTTTAGGCCCTATTAATGAAACTGCATTTAAAAAAGAGAACACAGTAGTATGTTTTGTGTTGGTTTTTGCTTCTGCTGTTTTGAATACCACACCAATATATTCAAAGAAGCAAGCTTTATATATATGTATATATATTTTTCGTATAGTATATGTGTGTGTGTATATATATATATATATATCATCATCATCGTTTAACGTCCGCTTTCCATGCTAGCATGGGTTGGACTCATATATATATATATATGAATATATATATATATATTTTTCGTATAGTATATGTGTATATATATATATACATATCTTTTATATATGCATGTATATATATATATATATATATGTATATATATTTTTCGTATAGTATATGTGTATATATATATATATTATATATATATATATATATATATATATATATATATATATACATATCTTTTATATATGCATGTATATATGTATCTTTGATATATACATGTATATATGTATCTTTGATATATGTATGTATACATATATATCTTTTATATATGCATATATATATGTATATTTTATATATATATATATATATATAACATATATACATACATATATATCATCTATCTATCCATATATATGATATATATATATATCTATCTGTCTATATATATATATATAGAGAGAGAGAGAGAGAGACAGATATATATATCTATATATATATATATGTGTGTGGTGTGTGTAATATATAAGTATATAATTATATATATGTACATAATATATAAATATATATATGGAAGATATCTATATATATGTGTATATTATATATATATATATATACATTATATATATATATATATATATATATTATAAACATATATATGTATATTATATACATATATTATATACTTATATATTACACACACATATATATAGATATATATGCATATATATACATATATATGCACACAAACATACACATATGTATATACATGCAAACAACATCCATATAAATGCATGTGTGTGCTTATAATATTTTAAAACATAATTACATCTGTAATTCTTGGACAAGACACATCAAATTACTTGTCTCAAGTTATAAGATGTAAAGTTATAGGCATTAATATATTTCCTTCATTCCAGGGTATAAGTTGTTATATATATATATATATATGTATGTATGTATTTACAACTACATACATACACATATATATGTGTATGCACACATGCATGTGTGTGTGTATTTTAGATGTTTTTCCCTGATAGTGTTAATAAGAAGGTGGGAAACTGGATTAATAAACTTGCAGAGCTGTTCACCCCATGCCAGCATGGGAAGAAAGTACTTGCTGCAAATACACATTCATATATATTTTATGAGAGAGTGATTGCAGTAAATAGTGAGAGAGTTGTTGGTGAAGAGAGGGAGTGGTAGGAAAGGAGAGTGAGAAGAAAGTATAAGAAAAGAAAAATAGATAGTGTATGAGTGAGAATAGAAGAAAAAAAAATAAAGCAAAGAGAAAGATACAATGAGAGAAAGGGAGAAAAAGATAAAGACAGAGAGGATAGATGCATTGATACAAGGATAAATTCACACACACACATTCAGAGAGAGAGAGAGAGAGGGAGAGAATTTGTTTATTGCAGTTGTTCTAATGCTATTTTTGAAAGGTTTGATAACATCCCAAAACAACTGATACAAATTAAATTTTTTGCTGATTCATGGGGCATGTGTAAACATGGTATTCCTTTAACAGAATATCCAATATTCAAGCCCATGTTCTTACTCTCATTATTGATGCACATTTTATATTATGATATAGCAGCCTTCATCAGACCACATAGAACCCCAAGTAATCAATGGTGGGAGTTTTATGTGATTAACAATAAAGGCTAAAATCTGAACAGTAAAACTGATGCACACTGCGTATATCCATTCTTACTGTATGTGTGTGTGGTATAGTAGAATGAGAAATAAAAAGTCACAGGTACAGTATTATATATTTGAAAAAAATGAATAGAAATGGTTTTTCTGATAATTTTATCAAAAAAGCCATTTCTATTCCATTTATATACAGTAAAGTACAAACATCAGTATCCTTAAAAATTTTTATATATAGATATAATTCTTTGATCTAAGATTATGGTTTGAGTGGAAGATTAATGGGCCCATACATTTTTTACCATAACCTAAGAGGATGTTGCAATACTTTCTTATCTTTAAAGTAGATGACATTTTTTAAAGAAAATTACACAAAATGTGGCTTGAAACAAATAACACACCACTATATTTTGCTATTAATATGAGGAAGTATTTACAAGAACTTTTTCCTGGAAGGTTTCTTGAGAGTGATGGTTCAGTTGAATGCTTCGTGATATTTTTCCCTGTGGATTCATTTAAATCCTGTAAAGCATGAAAATCAACCTGGAACTCTCAGTACACTAATGGAAGCAATCATATCTGCCTGTGATAACCTCATATATCCTAAGTAGAGTTCATACATTCAGTTGAGTAAAATAGTTCTGAGATGACAAAACCCTGCAATTTGAGCATTTGTAATTTGGGTTAGCTAGCTTTATTAAGTTCTCTTTTCATACACGTGTGTGAGTGTGAGAATGAATTCATACATTTGTTTGTATCTGAGTATTACTATCAATATATATACAAGTGTTTGTATCTTTGCATTGAGGGGTAAGTGCCTTTTTTATGTTGATGATGAGTAGAAATATAGCTATAGCTAAAGTGGGCCCATCTGGGAAGGAAGGAAGGAAGAAGAGAAAGAGCAGGTGAGAGAGAGAGAGAGAGAGAATAGCAGTACAAAACAGAGTCATAGAGTGTCATTAGTTTGTACATTTCTTAACAAGTTTGTGTATGTCAATGTCATTGTTTATATGTACTTATACATGTCTGTTTGGCAGCGAGAGAGAGTTTGTTTTTCAAAAGAAGCTCTTCCTACAAACCTGACACTGCATATCTTTTTTATGAGTTTTCATATGTGTCCTTAAAATGCTTTCCTCGTGGAAGCTTTGCTCACATATGGGGCAGCTGTGCAAAGCCTCCACAACACTATGTGTCCTTATATGCTGGCTAAATGGTTCATGCTGCAAGAAGCTCTTCCCACAGACTTTGCAATTTGGTGAAACATCCTCCATGTGGACCTTCATATGGCTTGTGAGTAGACCGGCTTGTGAAAAACTCTTGCCACACACTTCACATGTATGTGATGTGACTGGTGGCGGCTCACTCTGCACAGGAGTTTTAGTTCTGTATTCATGGACAAAGCTTTTCCCACAAACCAGACAGTTTGACTTAGAATCATCTGCACACCGACGCCTCATGTGTCCTCTACACTCAAACACTGTTCAGTGATGAGGTTAAAAAAGGTGATGGTTGGCAGTCAAAATCCAGCATTCACAAGGCCAAATTCCTTGTAGTGTCTGCAACCTTGTGTATTTTGTCAGAAATCATCTTTTGAAATAAAACTTGACCTTGTGATTTTCTTTATTTTATTTTCTTTCTTTATTGATGACCTCTTTCAAAGTGTTTCCTACTAAAATGTTGTTTTACATCAATTAGTAAGAAACTTAGAAATGACACCTCTATGTGGTTCATATATTTTTTCCCTTTTTTTTCTTCTTTGTTTTAATAAGACACTGTTTAAAAGATGAAACGATCTACAACAGAGACGTCCCAGACATGATTTGATTTTTCGCTTAGAGTGAGAAAACTCAGGAGACTGAGCAGGATGAAAGAAACAAAATGATGAAATAAATATCAGAATTAGAATTGAAATGATAAATTAGCAATATAAATTGGAATTACTGGAATCACTGTCAGATGGAATCCAGTAAACTTTTTTCAACACAACGAAATATTTGACTCTCTGGAAGTAGATTCGGTGTCAGATGTCTCAAATGCTGCTGGTTTTCTCTACAACTGGTTTTCATTATGTGCAGATAGGTAAGTATGGGTATCTACTAATTAGCAATGCTTCACTTAAAAAAAGAAACCCAGCTCAGTATCACTGTAGTTGCAAATTCTATTACATTTCCTTTACGACTAAATACTTTCAGCTTTGGATGAAAAACTTTTCACAGAGCCACCAGTATCTCTTTTATCTAAAATATCTCTTTTAGAAGTTGGTGCTAAGTACAGCAATTATGGTACCATGTAGTGCATCCTGAAATCAGATAGAAAATATTATTGTTTTTAAACAAACAAATTCAAGTATGAACACAAACATATATACACAAACAGCATAGCAATGTATATTTGTGTTGTCTAAATGCATAACAACACACATTATAAACTTGGATTATGTCTGTCATTTGCTTCTTCTCTTCTACAACAAGATATGTAATTTAAGAAGTTTGAGGTACTCAGATCAGGATGCTTTAGGAAAGCTTTAGAGTGGACTAATCATTTAGAAGACAATAATTTAGCATAGAATTAACATCATCATCAATTTTTTAACATCTGATTTTTAATGTCTGAATGGAATATATTATTGAAGTGGATTTTCTACAGCCTGAAGCCCTTTTTTGTCACCAATCCTCACCTGCTTCCAAGTAAGGTAAAATTTCCTCATGACCAGACATATTTTCACAGAAGGTTAGAAATGAAGGACACTGCTTGCAAGACAGTGACATTCATAACAATTGCATGATGCCAAGGCAAGGAGGTAGTAATACACACACATATATGATAAGCTTCTTTCAGTTTCCATCTATTAAATCTATTCACAAGGCTTTGATCAGCCTAAGACTTTAGTAGAAGACACTTGTCCAAGGTGCCATGCAGTGAGAGTGAACCCAAAGGCATGTGGTTGGGAGGCAAACTTGTTTACCACATAGCCACAGCCATGTCTACATTTCACTTCAAAGCAAAATCCAGAAATTAGAGGAAACCAGTTATTAACATAACTATTTCTAGGTATATTTCAATGCCAACACCTGAAATTATTTCTTCCCTTCCACAGTAAGGGACCTACATCAAAAACGTGAGATACCTTTCTTTTCTCGTGAGAGCCACATTTATTTAAGAAATCACATTTCTTTTAGCATTAAAAAGAACAAGAGTAAATTTTTACAGAGCTGTTCTAATATGTAATGTAGATCCAAGCACCTATGGAATATGGTGTATACTTGCTGCTTAAGTAATTTGTAACTATATATATATATATATATATATATATATATATATATATGTACACACATGTATGTGTGTGTATGCACACACATAAATATCAAATACACACACAGACCTATATATATATATGTATATATATATATATATATATATATATCACACATAGATATTTATATGTATCATTGCCACTCTTTACATTAGCTTTCCTTCTTGGAGTAGGCTGGATGCATCATCACAGTCCAAGTTAGATCTTATATTTAGAGTTAATCTTAATTGGTTTAGAAGAGTATGTCTTCCTCATACTTATTTTCGCATGGTTTCTATGACTGGATGTCCTTCCTAAGATCAACTTGTTCACAGACTAGAGAGGTTGTCATAACTTCAACAAGACTAAAAGGTCTTCTAAATTTTCTGTTACCTCTGCTTGACCAACAATCACTTCACTTAGGAAACATAGCGCAGTTTATAGTAGCACTCACTCAAGCTGAGGCTGCCAAACAAGGGTCTTCACTACCCAACATTGTCTCCATTCATTCAGGTTATGTGACCAACAGAATGGACAGAAGAGAGGGTAGTTTATGAACTACAATGAGAAGGAGAAAGATCAGTAAGAAAGAAGGAACAGAGTGATTTGTGGAAGACCAGAAAGGAATGACAGAGAAATGAGTTGCAGTGTGCTGCCTCCAATACAGGCTTTTACAGGAGACCTAAAAGTGCTGCCCTAATGAAAACAGTCTCCAAGGCAGACCACTCCCTCGCCTTTCCCCACTACAATACTAGAGTAATGGTAGAGTGTAATGAGAGAAAGAGTGAGTGATGGATAGTGGTAGAAGTGATTGATGAGAAGAGAGAGAGAGTGGGTGACGCTCACTTTCCATGCAGGCTAATGTTATTATGGATTGGTTCATTTATAACGAGAAGTCTGAATGTTCGGTTTCACTTAATATTCCTTAGCTAGTCCTGGACACGGACAAAAGTCAAATCACGAACTAGATCCAGGAATATATTCGTGGATAAATGTGGTTGCCAGGCAGCAAGAAACCCACATAGTTTAACACTTAACAAGGGTACTGTCACTATAAAACAGCTTCTGACAAGGTCGATCACATCACAATGACGTAATCATATTGCTTATACTAACAAACTGTCACATTTCAACGTTAAAAATAATTTCTTCTAAATAGGCAAAACGACAATTCTTTTTCTTTCTTTCTTTCTTTTTTTTTGTGGTGGGGACAGGGAGAGATTACTGGACATACACGCGTTATGACCGCCTTACTTTTATTTTTTTTCTTCAAATTGATCTTGTTTTACAAACGATATGCCTCTGGGGTTTTTTGCTTTAAATATATCCCCACCTTTTTTTTTTTTTTAACTTTCGTAACTTTCTGTTGCTGATTCTTCTGCTTTTACCAGCATACATTAATATAAGTATATTAAAACAGACGTGTATGTTTTCTGAAATGAAATAGAGACTACCTATGGAAACATTTATTAATTTATCAAGACGAAAGGTAGAAATCTCCTCCAGAGAGATTTGAATTATGAGCTATAGAAAACACACCACACCGGGTGTTTTATCGCTTCGCCTACCTTCACAAGCGCCTGCTGTAATCTACCACAGGTATCTGGATTACATAATAAATAATCATAAGAGTATATCTTTAAATTTGAAAATACTATATCCGAATGAAACTAGTATACTTAGACGCACACACACACACACTATGATATACGCTGAACAACAAAACTCACAAATATGTTTGTTTTTTAACGTTGTAGTTTCGTCGCAAACTGTCGAAGGTTTTCTTATTTGAAAAAAAAAAGAAACAGTAAAAACTATTTTTATTATAAAGTCCCAAGTAAAAATTGGAGCCATTTTACCATTGCTATTAATTCTACCGTAATACAATATTTCTAAAAATAATATTTAAAATAAAAGCAACAAGCCAAAACTAAATTTCATTCACTCGGTCGCTGTAAACCCTAAAAGTCAATAAATAACAACAAACAGGTCGCAACAAGAGTGAAATTTGATACTTACTCAGATATTAAATGTAAAAGACACAGGATCGTCATAGTTACGTCCCTTGTAATAATGTCTCTATTGATGATCTCCCTTGCCATCTGGTTTCTTCATTCATTCATTCATTCGTTCATTCATTCATTTAGCTTTCCCCCCTGGAATCGATTTATCGGTTTAAAACGATCAGGGGCATAAGGTTAGACAAATTAATCTCTGCAAAGTATCTTCATCGAATATTTATAGCCATTCACAGGCTAGATGCTAAATTTAATTTCGTTTGCTCGTCTATTTTTAGGTTGATTTTAATGTTTGCTGACTAGTGCAGATAACCTTCATTTCAAACGAACACGAGACATTGCTTCATTGACGAAACACATAAGAAATAAGAAAGCAGTTTGGATAAGTGGTTTACCCTTGATGTTCCCACAACCATTACTAGTATCATCAACAACATAGCCTCACCTCATACCCCGCTAGCATTAACTTTATCTTCACCAAAACATTACTGTTAAAAATTCCAACATCACCATCATCGTCACCACCAAAAACTGCTCGTCTGACAGTTTTACTTATGCTCTCTTGCAGTGTCAGTTACTTCCAGCGATTGTGCAAAGACCACGCTTGCAAAACCAATCTTTCCTATTTTCTAGATAATGTAAGCGACATGTTGCATGCAGTCTATCTTAGCTTTGAATTAGTAATATGAGGAAATGCAGTTCTCTGCTTGAGTTAGTAATTCCTTGAAAATGATTAAAGTTTTCTTGACTTCCTGTGCTCACCTCAAATCTACCTACCTATGAGCAAAACTCAACAAGGGAAGCCTCCGCGTCATCGACCCTTAATGCTAAAAATAGCAGTCAAGTTTCCTTCAAATTTAACACTACTGTTTTAAAAGAAGGATGCATTAGATACCAACGCGTTGATGCTCCTTTAAAAACAAGATGACCATGACTGCAGTGCCTTTGATCATAGGTTTGCCCAATCAAATTTAATATGAATATAAGCAAGGGCCTGTGCAGCAAGATGGTTTCACAACACCATCAGCAGTTATAGTATTACCTACTGCAATTGTCTCCACAATCTAACAGGTACAGTTTATGGAGGTAATCGTAATGCTGTGGCAAATGTAGGGGATAATTTAAAATAGTTGCAGATAGCTTCTCCTCCTCCCCTTTAAACAGTTAAATGCAGTTCGGTATCAAGATTCAATTCTCATAATAGTATGCTGTCGTTTCTCAGTCTTTGACCAATATTAAATGTCAATTTCATCATCATCATCGTTTAGCGTCCGCTTTCCATGCTAGCATGGGTTGGACGGTTCAACTGGGGTCTGGGAAGCCAGAAGGCTGCACCAGGTCCAGTCTGATCTGGCAATGTTTCTACGGCTGGATGCCGTTCCTAACGCCAACCACTCCATGAGTGTAGTGGGTGCTTTTTACGTACCACCGACATAGGTGCCAGACGAGGCTGGCAACGGCCTCAGTCGGGTGGTGCTTTTTACGTGCCACCGGCACGGAGGCCAGGCGAGGCTGGCAACGGCCACGATCGGATGGTGCTTTTTACGTGCCATTTAAAAATCTTAACAGCTCATTATTATTCACATTTTAGCCTTGTTCTGTGTCATAAACACAGAATTTCAGTGGACTGTGCTAGACAGTAGTGAGATGATCTATCTGTGGTGACTGGGTGTCTAAGTGGTTACAATGTTGTTTGAGATCCTCATGTGATATTAGGGGAGGTAATTTAGTTGATTTATCCAGCAAAATAATATTTGCAGGTACTAATCCGACAGGAAATTATCAGAATATTTTGGGGATAATTAATAGAATGATCACCTAGCATGTAACAGATACATGCTTCAATCTCCATTATATATATTTTCTCTTTTTCTGTATTACATATGTTTTGTACGCTGGCATGGTTATTAGGTTAAGGAGTTTGCTTCACAATCATGAGGTGCATTATTTTTACTGTCTTTTATTCTAGCATTGGGAAACCGTGCATGCGTATCCATGTTTAAGATTATATCAGTCTAAAATCTGGTGTTGTAGTATACATAAGTAGTTTGATAAAGATCAACATAGGCGTAGGAGTGGCTGTGTGGTAAGTAGCTTGCTTACTTACCAACAACATGGTTCCAGGTTCAGTCCCACTGTGTGGCACCTTGGGCAAGTGTCTTCTACTATAGCCTCGGGCCGACCAAAACCTTGTGAGTGGATTTGGTAGACGGAAACTGAAAGAAGCCCGTCGTATATATATATATATATATATATATATCTTAGTGTGTGTGTGTATGTTTGACCCCCCCCCAACATCGCTTGACAACCGATGCTGGTGTGTTTACATCCCCGTAACTTAGCGGTTTGGCAAAAGAAACCGATAGAATAAGTACTAGGCTTACAAAGAATAAGTCCTGGGGTCGATTAGCTCAACTAAAGGCGGTGCTCCAGCATGGCCGCAGTCAAATGACTGAAACAAGTAAGAGAGTAAAAGAGAGAATCAAATAAGCAGTAGACTGTATTAACTATTGGGGTTGACAAAACCTCTTTCAGATAGTATCCCAGGGTAGTTGCAGTGTGATTACTTAGAATGGAGAAAAAAATTATACAGAAGAGGTTTCAGTTGTGTACTGAATACATTAAAATCATTTGCCAGCAGCCTCTACAAATTACCTGTATTTGTAAGCCATACTCACTCTTGCAACCAACATATGATCCTGTATGCCAGTGTTCAACCAGCAACAAATAGCAACAATATCTCCCTCAAATCCCACTTTATTGTCTGAATGAGGATAAAGTAGATAATATAGACACTTGGTATACACAAATATGTCAAAGGTGGGACACCCATGAAAATAAGTCGGCTTGATCAGTGCCATGTAAAAGTACCCATACCAGTAGCATGTAAAAAGCACCCAGCAGCACACTGTAAAGTGGTTAGCATTAGAAAAGCATCCAGCCATAGAAACCATGCCAAAACAGACAACTGGAGCCTAGACAGCTCCTGTCAAACTGTTTTATCCATACCAGCATGGAAAACGGACATTAAATGATGATGCTGATGGTGGTGGTAGAGAAAATGGTTGGATCTCTTCAGTTTGAAATATTAACAGGGCATTAAAGGTTCCGGTCGGTACAGGCAGGATTAGCAGATATGTGATACAGATACAATGTTAATAGACAGCATAGCTGGAAATATGTTGCATGCTGACAATGGAAGTTATAGTAGAATACCAAGGAAGACAAAAGAATCTGAGCTGAGACCTGAAGATGATGAGCCTCACAAACAATGATATCAGACTAAAATAAATGATAATATCCCATATTTGCAGCAGGCCCATCTAACTCTGTATGTACACAAAAATGAAGAATGAAATACATCTGTTGATTCAACTTTGTTGAAACAAATATAAATTATGGGCGCTGCTGCTTGTTTTCTTTTAATTAAGTCATAAATAAATAAAAAAAACACAAGTGTGATTTGCAAAAAGTTGTTTTTATATACACAAATATATCTGTACAACATTGGTTTCATATCAGCAGAGAAGACTGGTGGATTTGAACCTGAATATGCCATTTTATTTTGTTTATAAGTCAATGTCATATAGTAAATATCCTTTGGAAATAGGTTTCATCAAGAGAAAAATAATTATTTTTTGTTTTTTTTTCTTTGTAATAGACAAAATTCAGTGATGAAAGAGAGATAAAAAAAAAACATAAAAGAAATACAAAATAAATAAAATGTTATGTCAAAAATTACTTAAAAAATGACTAATTCTACCTTAGTAATTACATCTCCACCAACACCACCACCACAAGTCACAGCAGCAGTAGCATACTTTAATAAAAAACAAGGATTATGAAATGGTAGAGAAAGCGCCAACAAAATGTTTGTCTCTGTATAAGAAAGTGTCTAAATGTGACAGTTGTGTAAACTAGAACTCAAGAGAATATATATATTATAGGATGGACAAAGTTCTATTGAACATCCAGTGTAAATGTAAAACAAAAGAAAATTGATAAAAAGAAATCAAAAAGCAAAAACAAATATTCTGGGGGGTGGGTACATGTTTGCGTAGATGGAATGATTTAAGTTTGAGAGAAATTGCTTACTTTTCACAGCTGGATTACCTCTTCATACTGTTTACTCAACTTTGAAATAGAACTGAAGTCCACCCAACTGGAGCATATAAAGTTAGGTGCATTGCAAAATAATGGAACTAATGATTAATGACTTCAGTGATGGTGGTGGTGGGGGTGGGCGGTGGTCCCTCATTGTAATACAAAGTTAAATGATCTCTACACTACTGGGTTGTTGGAGCAACACTGAAGAGCCATTGACTGATACAAGGAGGAAGAATTTGACAAGAGACATGACAGTGAAGGGGGTGAGCCATGACTGTTACAGGGTGGATCAATTCATAAGTAACATTGAGGTTCTGTAGTTGAGATGAGATTCTTGGAAATTATTCCTGTAAATGGTTCAAGCCTAAAAGGATCTGATGAGTAGAGAGAAAGTTGTTTAAATGCATTTTGATGGAATTCAGATGTACATTTGAATATGCAAATGGTGTTGCTTGTATGTATTCAAGTGTACGTAAGCATGTAAATTAGCTTGAGTAAGATGGATTTGCATTTCTGTGTGTGTGTGAGTTTATATGGGGGATAAAAAGAGAGAGGAGGAAAGAAAAAATGAAGAGAATACAGGAAGGAGCAAAGGAAAAAGAATGTTTTTTTTTTCTAAAGAAGTAAAGGGCCTTTAAGAAAGGAGAAAAAAAGCAAAGGTTCAAGTAGGCATTGGTTTATATATATATATATATTACATAAAATGTTGAGGGAAAATAGAACAATGAAAATATAGATGAATGAAACAATATTGGTCCCAGTTTTAGGAAGGGCTGTGGTAAAGAGAGAAACAAAGGTTTGGTCATTCTAGACTGAGAGAAACAAAGTACCAGTAAAGAAGGGTTGCTTTATAAAATGGATGAAGAAAAGGTGGGGTTTCAGTAGATTGTCTTTTATAGAAACAAGGGGTCAATAGAGACTAGACTCTTTTAAAGAATGAAACACGGGATGTTGAAACTAGTCTTATATATATAAAAAAAAAGGGATTAGTATAGACTGGTCTTAAATAGAGAGAAATAATGGGTCAGTATAAACTAGTCTTTTTCATGATACGCAGGAATTCTTCTTGGTTCACTTCTCCATCATTATCCCGGTCAGCTTCATCTATCATTTCCTAGAGAGAAAAACAACATAAAAGGAAAAGTTGCAAAAGAGAATTTCAGATAAAACAGTGAATGCATGAGTGTGTTGTGTATGTGTGTGTGTAGAATAGTTGTTTATCATTGATCATTTAATACCCACTTTCCTACGCTTGCACAGGATGGACGAAATTTGATGAGGTGGATTTTTCTATGGTCAGATACCTTTTTTGTCGCCAATTCCTCACCTGTTTCCAGACAAGATATTATTTTCCTATGGCCACACATGCTTTTCACAGAAGTCTGGAAACAAACAACATTGCTTGTATGACAGTGATGCTCACTTATAACTATCATGTGATGTCAAGACGTGAGTACACACAAAATATAGCTAGGCATATTTTGCACAGTAAACTAGAAATGAACAACCTCGCTTGTATAACAATGATGCTTATTTACAATCATCACATAGTGTATGACAAGGGGGCATGTGTGTGTGTGTGTGTGTGTGTATATATGTATATATATATATATATTACATAAAATGTTGAGGGAAAATAGAACAATGAAAATATAGATGAATGAAACAATATTGGTCCCAGTTTTAGGAAGGGCTGTGGTAAAGAGAGAAACAAAGGTTTGGTCATTCTAGACTGAGAGAAACAAAGTACCAGTAAAGAAGGGTTGCTTTATAAAATGGATGAAGAAAAGGTGGGGTTTCAGTAGATTGTCTTTTATAGAAACAAGGGGTCAATAGAGACTAGACTCTTTTAAAGAATGAAACACGGGATGTTGAAACTAGTCTTATATATATAAAAAAAAAGGGATTAGTATAGACTGGTCTTAAATAGAGAGAAATAATGGGTCAGTATAAACTAGTCTTTTTCATGATACGCAGGAATTCTTCTTGGTTCACTTCTCCATCATTATCCCGGTCAGCTTCATCTATCATTTCCTAGAGAGAAAAACAACATAAAAGGAAAAGTTGCAAAAGAGAATTTCAGATAAAACAGTGAATGCATGAGTGTGTTGTGTATGTGTGTGTGTAGAATAGTTGTTTATCATTGATCATTTAATACCCACTTTCCTACGCTTGCACAGGATGGACGAAATTTGATGAGGTGGATTTTTCTATGGTCAGATACCTTTTTTGTCGCCAATTCCTCACCTGTTTCCAGACAAGATATTATTTTCCTATGGCCACACATGCTTTTCACAGAAGTCTGGAAACAAACAACATTGCTTGTATGACAGTGATGCTCACTTATAACTATCATGTGATGTCAAGACGTGAGTACACACAAAATATAGCTAGGCATATTTTGCACAGTAAACTAGAAATGAACAACCTCGCTTGTATAACAATGATGCTTATTTACAATCATCACATAGTGTATGACAAGGGGGCATGTGTGTGTGTGTGTGTGTGTGTGTATATATGTATATATATATATATATATAGCCTGGGACTATAGCAAAAGTCACTTGACCGAGTGCCATGCCACACAGTAGGAATGAACCTGAGACCACATGGTAAGGCAGCAAGCTTTTTAACCACACTATCATGCCTATGTTTATATGTCTTTATACATATTCATGTCTATGTGTGCATACATTGGAAAGATACCTGCTTGTAATAATTTAAGTGAGAGCTTGTTAATTGCTAAAGTACTTTCAGATGGAGCAGTAATTACAGCATTAACTTCTCTGTCAAGATTTGAGAGCTGCTATTGTTTGGCTCTGGCTCACTGCTGCTGCAACAAATCTATAATCAAAGGTGCTCCACCCATGACCATTCATCTTCAATCATTTTTATGATGAGTGTGCTGTTGATAGCAAAAAAAAAAGTACCCAGTACACTCTGTAACATGGTTGGCATTTAGAAGGGCATCGAGCTATAGAAACCTTGCCCAAGCAAATCTATATAGCCCTCAGGTTAGTTAGGTCCTGTAGAACTACCCAAGCCAGGAACAGTATGGAATACAAAGTTTTAAAATGATGATGATAGTGGACTTGTTGAGTGTTCCACCTCTGATAAAGGTAGTGTAGTTTATCAGGCAGTGAAGCATGGATCAGACTAACAGATAATACAGTTTTATATTTAAGAGATGAGGAATTATGTACATTTACAATTGACGGATATTTGTCCTCATCTTGTTTGTTGTTAATACAACGTTTCGGTTGATATACCCTCCAGCCTTCATCAGGTGTCTTGGATAAATTTTGAACCTGGGTTCTTATTCCTAAGGTATTTTTCGATGTTGTTATTATTATTATTATTATTATTCAGGTCACTGCCTGGAATCGAACTCGGAGTCTTGGGGTTAGTAACATGCACTCTTAACCACTACGCTATATGCCCATGGGCATATGTAACAGATAATTCAAGGCTGTAGAGTTAAACTAAGTGGAAATAGTCTCCCTCATTAGAGATTCACCATCAGCATCATTTAACAAACCCATTTCCATGCTTGGCATGAGACAGATAGAATTTATTGAGGTAAATTTTCTGCAGCCAGATGCTCCTCCTGTCACCAAACCTCACCTGTTTTCATACAATTTAATATTTCCCCCATGGCTATTTTTCTCACAGAAGACTGGAAATGAACAACCTTGTTTGTATGATCATCATTCTTATTTATAAACATCCAGTGATGTCTAGACAAGAGTATACACAAACAAATAATATTCATATGTATGTGAATATATTGTATGTGTATGTATGTGTGTGTGTGTGTGTGTGTGGTGTGTGTGTGTGTGTGTGTATATATATATATATATATATATATATATATGATAGATAGATTGAATAAGTACCAAGCTTTAAAAAGAAATAAGTACTGGGGTCGATTCATTTGATGAGAAACCCTTCACTGTGGTGCTCCAGCATGGCTGCAGTTAAATGACTGAAACAAGAAGATATATATATATATATATATACATATATATATATATATATGACAAGCAATAAGAGAAGGCACTTGCCCAAGGTTCTATGCATTAAGACTGCATTCAAGATCACATGGTTGGGAAGCAAGCTTCTCAACCAGACAGCCATGCCAATGCTGAAACGTTCTGGGAATGTTAATTACCAGAGACTCTCTCTCACCCACTCAGAACTACTGAACGGAGACAGATATTTATTGATTTATGTTTTTCTTCTATTCTTAAATATTTTCTTTTATTAACAAGTTGATGGATGGATGCTAAATTAATTTACACGACCTCTCAGACAAATGGAAGGTAAGGAAAACACCATTTCAAGATATCAATTCTAACACATGAAGGAATCTAATTCTTGTTAAACCCACCTGTAGTTCTTCATCTGTTAGGTTCTCTCCAAGTTCCTTAGCAACACGCTTCAGATTCTTAAATGAGATTTTTCCAGTTTCATCATCATCAAACAGTCTGAATGCCTTGAGGATCTCTTCTTTGGTGTCTTTGTCGCTCATCTTCTGAGACATGATGGTTAAAAAGTCATTGAAGTCAATGGTTCCTACAATAGCCAGTGGTCAAATACAACAAAATGAATATATTTTAGATGAAATTTTCATCTTTTATTTGTTTTAGTCATTGGACAGCAGAGAAGCTGGCACACCATGTTGAAGGGTTTTGGCAGAACAAATCAACCCCATTACTTAGGGGTTTTTTTTTTCTTTAATCAGCTATTTCTTCTTTCAGTTTCCTTTGCTGAACTGCTGATATAAACAGACCAATACCAGTTGTTAAGTAGTGGTAGTGTGTAACAAACACACATATATTATACATAATATAGACACACACATTATACAGAATATACAAACACACAAGAGGTTCTACATAGTTTCCATTTACTCACAAGGCTATGGTCAGCCTGGGGCTGTAATAGATAACCTCATCATCAACATTAATGGACAGCTATAAGCAAGAAAGTAACATAGTCAGATTTAACCCATGGTAATGTGGTTACAAAGTGAGTTTCTTAACCACACACAATTTTAATAAAGTCATTAATATATACTCACATATATATACACGTAAGTACTGACACCAGCCTTCCTCTAGATTCAGCTTCAACATAAAAAAACCCTCCACATTGCCTATCAGTTCTCTACATATAACCTTAACAGAAATATCAGTCCTTTACAAACACCTGAAACATCACAAAGACCAGCTACCTACATAATGAAGTTTAAGTCCCACTGTGTGGCACCTTGGGCAAGTGTTTCCTACTTGCCTTGGGCCAACCCAAAGCCTTGCAAGTGGATTTGGTAAACAAAATGAAAGAAGCCCGTCATATATATATATATATACACACACATACACACACACATATATGGGTGTGTTTGTGTTGGTGTCCCCCCCCCTATTGTTTGACAACTGATGTTGGTGTATTTACGCCACCGTACCTTAGTGGCTCAGCAAAAGAGATTGATGGAATAAGTACCAGGCTTATAAAGAAGAAGTCCAGGGGTTGATATCTTCAACTAAAAGGTAGTGCTCCAACATGACCACAGTCAAAATGACTGAAACAAGTAAAAACATAAAAGAATACACATGTTCAGAAATACATATTAGTTTTCATGCACCTTCTTACATGATACTATACAAACATATAAACCAGTGGTCCTCAACCATGGCCCATATGGCCCTTGTGGGGTGGTCTATACAATATTTTGTTAAAGTTTATGTCCAATAAATTGTTTATACTTCTACAATATGCAAAATATTTTAATATTTTTTTAATACAATTCCTAATAATATATAATTATAAAAATAGTATAAGATTTTTTTTAAAACATGGAATGGTTATGAGAGTTCACCTGAATAAAAGAATGAAAGGGGTTCCACAGGCAAAAGTGGTCGAGAATCACTGATATAAACGAAAAAATTAACTTCAAAATAAGGTCAGGTACGCATAGAAAATATGGTAAGTTCAAATACATACCAGTGCCATTTTTGTCCACTTGAGCTATCATTGATTTGATGTCCTCTTTCTTTGGTTCAAAACCAAGAGCCCTCATGGCAACCTAATGATAAAAACAATCATCATCATCATCACTACCACCACTACACTGAAACAATTACTTTTAATAAGGTTTTCATGCCTATCCTCACCTATGGTTATGAATGTTGGGTAATGACCAAAAGGATCTCTGGAATTAACATTCCTCAACAGGGGGTGCAGCTAGATCAAGGAATCTCTCCAGGTCAAGCTGCTTCTTCACCATATTGAGATGTCATAGCTCTGGTACTATGGACATGTAATTAAAATGTCATAGGAAGGAATCACAAAACAGATTCTTCAAGCAAAGCCAACTAGCAGGAGACCTAGAAGCAGACCATGGAAGGATAATATCCATAGCCCCAGTTGGTGACACTTGGGAATCCAATCAGACGGTATAATGATAGTTGCTTCTGATAAAGCCTTATGGATGAAATGCCCGAGGACACTACTCTGAGGAATAGTGAGCGGGATGGATAAATAGAAACAATTGTAGTTTGTTATGAATCACAGATGACTGTGAAATGTGATGCTTATTTATTCACATTGTTTTGAATTAATCATGAATTATTATCTTGTAGCACTGAGATTTTGATGAAGTGACAATTTATTTTTAGAATGACATTGTAGGGTAGGTGTGAGAGCCAGATATGGCTGGCTTGAACACAAAACATGTAGAATATTTGAGCCAGATATAGCTGGTTTAAATGCTAAAGGGTTAAGGTCCAGGGTAACTGCCCGCAATGGTCACATTTACCTATCTTGTCCTTCGGTTAATAGTAATTAAGGGTACAATATGTATGGCCTGTAAAATGTGCAATATGCCCTGGTCACCATTCTGTACTTAATGCACAATTTACAAAAACTGCCACACAGTATCTAACAGAATACAACAGGCCCAGACTACCACATTCAGCTCATAGGATACACCCAGTCTGTCACATTACAACTAACATACTGTTACACAATAGTTTACAAAGCATGTTGTATATATTTGTGTGTGTGTGTGTGTCTTTGCTTGTACCTTTGCTTAGACATCATCATGTGATGGGTTGTAAATGAGTTATGATCATCATACAAGCAAGGTCATTCATTTCCATCTTCCATGAAAAACATATTTAGCTAAGGGACAATATGAACTTGTCACAACAAAATTCTCCTCTAACCCATGCAAGCATGGAAAAGTAGACATCAAACCTTTAGCATTTAAACCAGCCATATTTGGCTTAAATATTCTACCTGATATATACTCAAATCAGCCAGATCTAGCCTCTTTACACCTACCATAAAATGTCATTCTAAAAATATATAACCTCATTATCAAAGTTTTGGAGTTATCAGATGATGTATGAATAATTCCAAACAATGTGAATAAACAAACATTTGACAGAGAAATCTGAATACTAATGGGTTAAACCTTTAAATTGGCCATATCCAGTCCAAATATCCTACATGTTTTTTTGTTAAAACTGACCAGATCCAACCTCTCACATCAACCCTACAATATCATTCTAAAAGTATACTGTCATATCTTTGCAATATTGAGGCTACAAGATAGTACCTCATTAATTCAAAACAATGTGAATAAATAAGAAGTAAACTCAACAAAGAAATTTGAATGCTTAAAGGGTTAAACAAACTAGATGTCACTAAAGCATTCACTGCCAACTACTTCAGTAATTCAAATTGAGTATTCATCATCATCATCATCATTTAGCGTCCGCTTTCCATGGGTTGGACGGTTCAACTGGGGTCTGGGAAGCCAGAAGGCTGCACCAGGCCCAGTCTGATCTGGCAATGTTTCTATGGCTGGATGCCCTTCCTAACACCAACCACTCCGTGAGTGTAGTGGGTGCTTTTACGTGCCACCAGTACAGGTGCCAGATGAGGCTGGCAAACGGCCACAATCGGATGGTGCTTTCAGAATGTCTCCATTCCTTCTTTGAGGATCTTGAAAGGCTATGAACAGTGTCTCTGCTCTTGAGACTAAATTTTGAAAAGAAAATATGCTAATTTGACAGGACCTGACCGTGTTGCCTTGAAGTATTTGATGGCCACAGTTCTTTCTGGCACAAGAGAGAAACAGACACATGCATACACAAGTAGAAATATACACATAGAGATAGAATAAGTGAGGAACAAAGAGAGACAGACATTACAATTTGTTAACTGAGCATAACTGATATAAACACTTTCCTAATCCTCATACACATAA
This sequence comes from Octopus sinensis, assembly GCF_006345805.1. NCBI lineage: Eukaryota > Metazoa > Mollusca > Cephalopoda > Octopoda > Octopodidae > Octopus > Octopus sinensis. The sequence continues at coordinate 31,162,387 of NC_043010.1, forward strand.
AAAGAAATAAGTTCACATACATAGACAAGACAATGGGGTGTGTGAGAGAAATACTGCTTTTAAATTTTGGCACAAGGCCAGCAAGATCAGTGAGGTGGGTAAGTTGATAACATCAACTCCACTGTTCAATTGGCACGTATTTTATCAACTCCAAAAAGAAGAAATTTAAAGTCGACCCCAGCAGGATTTGAACTCAGATCTTAAAGACAGACAAAATGCCACTAAGTATTCTGCCTGGCATGTTAACGATTCTGTCAGCTCACCACCTTAAGAATGAGAGAAATATTAAAATGTCTGATGTCAGATAAGTCAATGTTCAATCAGTGATGCCAAAATGACTGTACCAATATATCTTCATACAACCTTTGACTCTGTAGTATAAATACTCTTTCACACACAAGTCAGAGTAACAGTAATACCACCGACAGTTCAGCACAAAGTCATTCAAGTCCTTAATAACAATACTATCTCTCAAATAAGTTGTATACATTCAAGCTTTAGTTACTTAGCAAGAATATTCTCTTCCATTTGCTAAAGAAAAAGAAAAGAACTAAAACAGCTACTCAGTAAACGATGAGCTGACATCAGAAACTTCTATGTGGCTATTTGATCTGCTAGAAATAGTAGCTAAATCTCTCTTGAATTACATCCTGCAGTCTAAAAGAGCAAAAAAAATGGAAAAGTCACATTGGATGTCACATTGAAGATACTTCTTAAAAAGGTAGGATGCTCATAATCAGAACACCTTTGATCATGGACTTGCAGGATTACAGTTGGTTTGAATTTAAACAACTTATCGAAAGTACTCCCTATTCTTGAGTCGAGAGAAATGTATGTTATTTACTCTACCTTCAGCTCTTTGGCATCAATGCTTCCAGAACCATCAGCATCAAACAAGTCAAATGCTTCCTTGATTTCCTGTTTCTGTTCCTCAGTCAGTTCCAGCTTCGGACCAGGTTTCTTACGAGGACCTCCAGCCATTGTCTTCTTGTAGCTGGCCTACAGGGTAGAAAAAAAAGTGGAGATAATCTGACACTTAGATGTTAATCAACGATAAACAAAACAATGTGTGTGTATGTGGAGGCAGTAGATTTATCTAAATATCATATATTTAAATAAGGACCCGAGTGTGATCGTTGCCAGAGCAGCCAACTGGCTTCCGTGCCAGTGGCATGTAAAAGGGCACCATTCGAGCATGATCGTTACCAACGTCGCCTTATTGGCACCTGTGCTGGTGGTATGTGTTAAAGGATACGAGTGAGTTGCCAGTACCGCCTGACTGGCCCCACTGCCGGTGGCACGTAAAAAGCACCCACTACACTCTCGGAGTGGTTGGCATTAGGAAGGGCATCAAGCTGTAGAAACTCTGCCAAATCAAGATTGGAGCCTGGTACAGCCATCTGGTTCGCCAGCCCTCAGTCAAAATCGTGCAACCCATGCTAGCATGGAAAGCGGACGTTAAACAATGATGATTAGCAGAATCATTAGAGCAACAGATAAAATTCCTAGGGATATTTACTTACAGTTCTTTTTTTTTGTTCAAATCCTAGCATTGTCAATTTTGTTCATCCATGTTGGGGTTGATAAAACAGAATACTGGTTAAGTACTGGGGCTGTACCCTTCCCTAAATTCATTGTATCATCATCACCAGATAACATCTCTGTTCCATGCTGGCATGGGATGGATAGTTTGACAGAATCCCATGGGTCTAAGGAGTGCTTCATGCTCGAGTGTCTGTTTGGCATAATTTCTATGGATAGACACCATTTCTAATACTAACCACTTTACAGTGTGTATTGGATGCTTCCTTTTGTGCCATCAGCATTGGTGAGATTGTTATGCAGCATGCAAAACTATGATCTCTGTGTGGAGCACCTTTATGCTAGGAGAATAAGGAGTAGACAGGTGTAACGTAGGAGCAGAATGGGTTTCTTGCTGATGAGGAAAGTTAGTTGCCTAAAATATTATCATCATTTCCTATCTGCTTTCCATGCTGGCATAGGCTGGATGGTTCAACAGGTTGGAGGACCATGTCTTACTCCAATGTCACAATTTTGGCATAGTTTCTGAAGCTAGATGCCCTTCCTATGCCAACCACTTCAATGAGTACATTTTTCATGGACCCCAGCACTAGTGAGGTTGCCTTAATAATTTCACTTCTAGTGTATTCAATGTCACATGTTTGGTCACAGGAAAAGAAATTACACATGATTTTTGTACAGAGTGACAACTAAAAGTTAGAGGGAATATCTCTAATGTATAATCACATTGACTTTTCTTTAGTAAGAAATTTATTTTAAAAAATAGATTTATTATAACTGCTTTATAAAATACATTGAAAAAGTTCACACATCTCAACCAAAACAAATTCAAAACAACCTTTGAACTTAGACTCATATAGGCCATAAAAATGCATTGGCTATCAAGGCAGCATAGTTGAAATCACAAAATTGTAGTTTTACGTGCATAAAAATATGTGTATTGCAATGAGCTGGCAGGATCATTAGCACACTGGACAAAATGAGCAGCATTATTTTTGCCTGTTTTTACATTCTGAGCTCAAATTCTGCTGAAGTCAACTTTGCTTTCCAACTTTTCAGAGTTGATAAATTAAGTACCAGTTGAGCACTGGTGTTTGATGTGATTGACTAGCTCCTTCCCCTAAAATTTCAGACCTTGTGCCTACAGTAACAATAATTATACAGGACATCTTATAGTTGCATGACTTGAGTTTTAAATCTAAGGATTTGTTGATCTAAGCATTCATTTAGTTGTACTTTATCACTGCTACAGATCTACACAAACATCATTCGATTTTGCGATTGTAAACATCACCAATGATATTCTTACAAATTTGCACTGATAACAGATCATTCTGGAGTATTCTTCAAGTTTTGAAATAGCTCCAGTTCTTATTGGGTACTTCTAGACATTGCACCTATGCTCCATAGGTGACTGGGTTATAGCCACCTATGTAACGCAGACCTCCCTTGATCCTTGGGGATGTAACTGAGCCTTGGTTTAATTCAAGACCAATTATTTTGGCATCAGTCAGTTTCTGGATAACTGAATTAACCCTTTAGCATTCAGATTATTCTGTCAAATGCAGTGCTTATTTATTCACATTGTTTCATATTAATCATGCATTATCTTGAAGATTCAAGATTTCAATGATGTGACTGTTTATTTTTAGAATAATATTGTGGGATAAGTGTAAGAGGCCAGATGTGGCCAGCCTGAACATAAAACAAGTAGAATATTTGGACTGAATATGGCCAGTTTAAATGCTGAAGGGTTTACTCAGGAATATAACAGAAAGTCAAAGCTAGCCTTTCTGAAATATGAACTCATAACATTAGTGGAGCTAAATCAATCAGATACAGAAAAGCATTCAGTCCTGCATTTTCCTGTGCTAACTATCTCAACGGTAATAACTACCATATGCTATTAAATTGTGGCAAACTCATTGATTTCTATTCCTTGTGAGAGATATATCTTTCATACCACAGGCATGACTGTGTGCTAAGACGCTTGCTGCCCAACCACATGGTTCAGGTTTAATCTCACTACATGGCACTTTGGGCAAGTGTTTTCTACTTTTACCTTGGGCTGACCACAGCCTTGTCAATGGACTTGATAGATGGAAACTGAAAGAAACCTGTTGTATGTATGCATGCATGTATGTATATTTATGTGTGTCTTTGTGTCTGTTTGTCCTCTCCACCATTGATAACCGATGCCGGTGTGTTTATGTCCCTGTAACTAAGTGGTTCAGCATTAGAGATTTTGTACTGGGCTTACAAAAAATAAATCCTGGGGTTGATGTCTTCAACTAAATCCCTTTAAAGCAGTGCTCCAGCATGGCTACAGTCAAATGACTGAAATGTGTAAAAGAATATCTTAGAGAAGGGCATGAACATCACAACATTTCACAATTTTGTCCCCACTTACTCTGAGACCTTGTAACTTATATGAGAATGTAATCTTAGATTAATATCAAAAGTCCAGTTTCTGTTAAGTGTTGAAACCATTTCACTTACTCAGCAAATGTTAGCAAAAGCATAAACATCCCATCTTCCTACTTCTACCCTTTCCTAACTATCACACATATCTACACTTACGTTAATAAATCACTTATACAAGCTAATGAGGTGGGGGAGTATGTGGTATGTGGTCATTCACACTTATTTTAATAGGGAAAGTCACCACAGATAATTTTGACCAAGAGACTCCTAAGACGTGGTCACGGCTGGAATGCAACTAATCATAAAATCTGCTAAAATAAGTTAAGCGCTGAAATGGAGTTAAACAATAACAAATGATGGTTACAACAGCAGTAAGACCAACAACGTTACTATAGCAACAACTACATTCCTAAACAACGTGTGCACACCAGTCTTGAAATAACATGTCTCGTCATGAAATAAACATTAATTACTTTGTACTCCAACAACGAAGTTAGGGAAAGATGTTATTACCTTAATATTAACAGTCATCAGAACATACTGCCCTATTTTTATGATACACAAAAGTACTGAAAGCCATCAATGTTATAGCATTAACAGTAATGCCACAAAAGCAACGGTAGCAACATCACAATAGCAATGTCATCATTACAGTGGCAACGTCATCACAATACTAACACCAATGTAACCCTAGTAATAATATCACAACAGCAACAATATATGAGAGGGAGCTGAAAAGTTCCTGGCTTTGAGGGTATGACGAAAGGCTTGGTTGGAGGTCCAACCTCCAAAGTTCTTTCAAAGGGCTTAGAAAAACTAAAGGACTGCTGCAATATGTGTGTGAATCTGAGAGGGGAATATGTTGAATAAAATCACAATTAACTGATCCTCCTCTATTTTCTTTTACTCAAAGCCAGGAGCTTTTCGGCACCTCCTTGTAATAGCAACATCATCACAATAGTAACAATATTGCAGCAACAACAATATCACAATCACAGCATCAATGTTGTAATGGCAGCATAAACATTACAGTAGCACTATCCTATATTTTTGAGATGAGGAATTATGTACATCATTTATAATGGATGGATAAGTCTCCTCATCTTGTTTGTTGTTATCACAACATTTCGGCTCATGTACTCTCCAGCCTTCATCAGGTGTTCTGGTGGAATTTCGAACCCAACCCTTTATTTGACTAATGGGGTACACCGTTCTCATTCATAAGCTATGTTGCCGATGTTATTTTTCTATTGATATTATTTTTCAAATCTCTGCCTGGGATAGAACTTAGAATCCAAGGGTTAGTAGTCCGTGCTCTTATCCACTAGTGGATAAATAATATCAATAGAAAAATAACATCAGCAACATAACTTACGAATGAGAACAGTGTACCCCATTAGTCAAATAAAGGGTTGGGTTTGAAGTTCCACCAGAATACCTGATGAAGGCTGGAGAGTAGATCAGCTGAAACGTGATAAAAACAAACAAGATGAGGACACCTATCTGTCCATTATAAATAGTTACAGTAGTAGTAATATCACAATAGCAACAACAAGGTATGTTTCTTTACTACCCACAAGGGGCTAAACATAGAATGGACAAACAAGGAGAGACAAACGAATTAAGTCGATTACATCGACCCCAGTGCATAACTGGTACTTAATTTATCGACCCTGAAACTGACTGACTGACTTGACAGCATTCACCCGGGGTGGGTTGAGCTGGCTTCATTCATCCTCAATGCTGCATCTCTCACAAACGCCGACCAGGCCTGGCGATTTAAGGCTAACGACCGCGTGATCTCCAACCACTCCTTATTCCAGTGGCGAACGCTGTAGATATGGGGGCCTAGGTTGGGTTCCAGATCAGCCTTGACTGTCATCAACCAGGTTTTCATTGTCCACCACATCGCTTTCGCCAACCCTGAAGGGGAGCTGGGGCAATTGCTTCGTAGATGAATTCTCCTGGTTGACGACGGAGGGCATGACCCAGCCAACGCAGACGTCTCGTTAGGATGACTTGTCGGAGGGAGGTGATTCTGCACTGGTGTCGCACCGAATTGTTGATGCGACCCCGAAAAGATGAAAGGCAAAGTCGACCTCGGCGGAATTTGAACTCAGAACGCAACGGCAGACGAAATACGGCTATGCATTTCGCTCGGCGTGCTAACGGTTCAAGATAGCAGTAACAACAATGTCACAACAGTAATATAAGCATTGCAGTAGTAGTAGCACCACAATAGCAACGTTATCATCACAGCTGCAACAATGTCTCGATAGCACATGACAGTGGCAACAACTCTGCGATAATAACATCACAACAGCAGCATTGACATTTCACTAGTAATAGCATAATCGCAACAACAATGTCACAATAGCAACCCCAGCAGAATAACAGCAATGCTGCAATGGAATCATAAACACATAGCAACACAAACATTAGATTAGCATCATCAATCACACGATAATAGTAACAATCAGTCAATCAAATCAGCTATTCCTCATCTACCATTGCTGATAAATGCCTTCTCCTCATCTCTCTATAAATTTTGGCTTTTGGGTATCCCATTTCCAAGTTTTATAATAGTTCCAAGTTGTTGCTGTAGGATAATTCAGATGTTGCATCAACACTATGAGGTGGTATCAAAATTTCCTGAACTAGTTCTGTAAAATGCCAACAGATGGCAGCACATTGATGTGTGTGCAGAGTGACATCATTGTGTTTACTTCGCAAGTTATCCGATTTGTGTTTTTGTGATTACATGTATGCTGTAGTCTGTGATTTTTGTCATGGACAGGAACAAAAAGCTAACAGGGAAGTCTGCTATAGAGACACTGAGCATGCATCAGCAAGTGTTATGTATGCAATGTTTTGTATGGCATAGATGCTTCATAAGTGGAAGAACATTCCTGGAAGATGAGGAGCTATCTAGAAATGCAGTATTGTGCATTAAGAATTTGACCCCATGGCCAGACTGTCAATCAAGAGTTCTATTGTGACATTTTGAAGTGTTTGAGGGAGGGCATTCAGCAAAAGCAACTGGATCTGTGGAGCGCAAAGACAGGTGTTTCTCGCCAAAAACAACATGGTATCACTTCTGCATCCGCCCTATTCACTAGATTTAGCACCTATGGACTTCCATCTTTTCCCCAAGATGAAGATGCAGCTCAAAGGTTACCATTTTTAACACCATTGCTGTGATCCAGAGAGAATCACAGAGGGTCCTTGGCTCACTTATGGAAAATGACTTCCAGGACGAATTCCGAAAGTGGCAGGAAGACTGAGACTAGTATATTGCTGCACAAGGTGACTATTTTGAAGGTGTTGGGCTTCTTTCAATTTCCATCTATTAAATCTACTCCCAAGCTTTGGTCAACTGGAGGCTATAGAGATGACACTCACCCTAAGCTGCTCTGCAGTGGAGTTGAACCCAACACCGCCGGGCAGGGAATCAAGCTTCTTAACCACACCCGCATGTACAGCATCAATATAGACAGGTGCAGAGAAGTGAAGAGGCTGTTTTTTTTTTATATGCTTTTCAATATGCAGGTTACAAATATGCAAGCATAAAGAAAAAAAATTTCTGTTCAACTTATCCTCTTTTAAATCAGAAACTAACTAAAGCTAAGGATTTACTGCTGCATTTTAGCCCATTGTGCTTAGAGAGCTAAATAAACACCTTTTCTTGACAACGGCATTTAGGGAGCTAGATGAATATACTAGGTATTAGGGAGATAAGTAAGACCTGTTGTAGATAATGGGTGTTTAGGGAGCTAGTGCCATAGTAGACATGCAAAGCATATAGGGGACCAAGAAAACATGACCCCCAAATTAGGATTGAATTTAGGGGACTTCAAATGCACCTATTTGTCTTTTTGATGCCACTGAAATGGCCTGTGTAAGTAACTTTTTATCATCATAGTTACAAACACAGCATCAAATATGGCGTCTTGAAAAATGTTTTGGATAAAAAATAAAAACAAAAATCCCTTAAAAAAAACATGCTTTGTTTATCTTTCTTCCACCTGCAACACTCTGAAACGTTAATGCTCAAAACATGAATAATTCAAAGACCTGTCATTATTTTTGTCAAAGAATAACAAAAAGCTTGTGAGCATAAATATAAATGTATGTGTGTGCGTGTATATATGGAACCTGCAGAAGAGGTAGACCCAGGAGGACATGGGATGAGGTGGTGAAGCATGATCTTCAAACACTGGGCCTCATGGTAGGTAATGACTACTGACCAAGATTTTTGGCAATATGCTGAGCTTGAGAAGACCTGTCAAGCCAAGTGAAATCATAGTTGTGGCTGATGCCAGTGTCACATTATTGGTAACCATGCCACCGGAACATAAAAAGCACCTTTTGAGTGTTGGGCCTTAGGGAGGCAATGATAAATGACCAAGACCTTCAGCAATATGCCGTGCTTGTGTAGAAGAGCCATCAAGCCAAATGAAATTGTAGTCGTGGCAGATACTGGTGTCACACAACAGGCATGTAAAAGCATTTATTACACTCTTGGAGTGCAAGAATCAGCTGACTAACATGACATGAAAGGTCCCTATCAAAATTTGAAGGGGGTATTTGCTCCAAATAAAGAAGGGTACGCTCCTATTCATTTCACATAGACCATAGCAACATACAGAAACATTGGGCAGAACATTTTAAAGATGTATTTTGTAAGATACAAAAGTAGAGATGATCTCAATCAATAATATCCTCCAAAGACCGGTAATTGACTCTTCTGCATTAGATCCATGAGGAGGCTACAGGGATACTAGCAGTTTGGCAATGCACACACACACACAGTTAAGTACTCATATACATGCAGTTCTCTAAACGAACAAACTGAGCAACGAACGGATTTTCTGAAGGAAATTAAGCTCGCATAAAGAGCTGAAATCTGATCAGCAAACTACAAGCAGACTATGCATGCATATAAGTGACTGTGAGTCTAATCGCTGAATAAGCTGAAATTGAACAACAAATCACAAGTAGACTACGCACGCGTACAAACGCTGGTAGAACGTGCACAAACGGCTCGTTAACGTTCAGGTACGGACATCATTCAGCTTGCAAGGTTTCAGGTTTTATATATGAAATAACGATATGGCTCATATTTGGATCGACAGAAGCATGACAAAGGATAAAAAAACGCGCGCGTGCACACACATATATACATGCAAGTAATATATTTATGTATTTGCTATTGATAGATGAGTAAAAAAAATACATTTCATGTGTTTATGTGGAGTTTGCCCTGAAACGGATTACCTCTGTTTATATCCATTTCAATTACTCAAGTAACGAACAGGCCTCCCGAACAGAATTATGTTCGTATATATTGACCCCACTCGGTATGTGCGCACGAGTACACACTATATATGTGTGTGTGCGTGTGTGTGTGTACATATAAGCATAGAGATATAAAAGTAGAGATGTCGACAGTTAGAGATAAGGATAAGAAACTTTCGTAACTGGTCATAAAACTTTAAATGTTTGGGTAGGGGAACCGGAAATGAGATGATACCTCTGTGTACAATTAAGCGACAGATAACAATGGGTATTATAACCGAAACCATTATATATATATATATATATATATATAAATATAAATTTGAGATAATTAGACTGATGGCGTTCAGAATTTTGCGTCTATCGCTAATCATAACACTGCATTTAACGTAGACTACCACGTATGTAGTTACATAATATTTTTCTAATTTACATTTACTGACACCCACTCAGCGGCATGTCTTTATATATACATATTGTTGTTGTTTTTCGGCAAATACAAACTTCTATACCATATGGCAATCAACAGAGGACGTTATACATATATACATGTATATTAAAAGCAGTTATAATTGTAAATTACAGCGATACCATCTGCTTCATTCATTTTTTTCCTCTTAATATCGAACACATTCATTTAATATTAATGAAGACTGTAAGCTAGCTTACATAAAGATAGCTAGCAGTGTGTTTATTTATAGCAGCTATTCCATCATCAAAAAAAGGGCTCCACATAGGTGCAGGGTCTGCTGTTACAAATAGCAGCCAAATCTCCCTCAAATTTCACCCTACCGCCTTAAGAAGGAAGGACGGACTGAATGATGTTGTTTTCGAGTATAATGCTTGAATAAAACATCATGGCTGGAATGTGCAGTCATTGGTATACTAAATAGGGGCCAACATGGCTCTCAACAATAAGAACAACAACAAAAGGTGTAAGATATTATAGGAGGTACTCACCATATTGTTAGGAGTTCTGTTGACTGTTGTTGTTCTTAGAGATGACCTAATCTCGTTCACGTTGGTTTCTCTCGCTGATTCACGAGAGATGTTAAAATCTCCTTAGAGGTCATTCTATACGAGATTTTGATTGCATGTGGTGTGTCTCTCTCTTTTCTCCGTCTCTGTCCTCATCTCTTCTGTCACTTTCTTATTTTTTCCCGTTCATTCATTCGTAGTTGGGTGATATTTAACTACAGGACAGCCTTTGACGAGCCGACTTGTGGATCAAAGGTTTCCAGCCGTAATCATCCCGATGCTTTCATCAAGACAACTGAAGTTGAATTTTCTCCGTTGTGACGGGGAGTTTTCCAATTTATTTTCACCACGGCTTTCGATATGATTGAGAAGCTTTTTATGACAAAAAAATTTTTGAAAATTTATAATTTTTTTCACACATCTCTTTCCCTAAAACCCCCTCTGGAATGGGTATGACCGATTTTCTTTAGCATTACTCACTTAGAAACGACTGGAGAAATCTTTTCGGTTAAAAAAAAAAAAATTGAAAATATTTTCTGACGAAAAAGTCTGTGATTTAAGGAACATTTAACTGTTGTTTGTGCTACATCCCACGACCACCGGGTAATTTCGTCGTTTCTGTCACTCTGACGTGTATTGATGTTCTTCAATATTTTTCTCCTCATAAACATATTTTATGGAATGATGATGCAAAAGTAACACACTAGTTCTGTTTAGCCCAAGGATGGTCCATCGCTGGGATTTAAGCACCAAACGAGTCTGTTTGCGTGTATGTAGGGGAACACATTTACTAACAGAAATGTACGCTATTAAAATAAATTATCTTTTACATACCTTTTTTTGGCGATGTTTCGTATGTCGTAGATCAGATTTCCGTCGATTTCCGTAAAAATTTTTTATTTTTTTACATAAGTAATGAGAGCGAAAGAGACTAAGAGGAAGCGATTTTACGACGATAAGGTTTTCTTTGAAGTCGGCCTGTGTGCGTTTGATGGGGTGTGGGAGACAGACAGTATGTTGTGTAAGTGAAGTGCTTCTGTTAGTGTGTGCGAAGAGACAGAGAGAGTAATGTGTGAAAGAGAGAGATAACTGATTTTTTACTCGGTGTATGTGTATATGTATGTATGCATGTATGTGTGTGTGTGTGTGTATGTATCTATGTATGTGTGTGTGTAAGTATGTGTGTGTGTATGTATGTATGTATGTATGGCCGAAAGAGGGTGGGACATTGAAATTGTAGCAGTCGTTTTGATAGTGATTCCTTTGGTTGTTCTGTTGATGACAACTGATGTGCTTGCTTATATTAAGACCCAGAAGGATAGATATATCATTGAGAACAATAAATTTAGTTGATTTAGCTTATGGTGTACTAGAAGAGGTTAGAAAGGGTCAAGTGGTGAAGACATTATTTCGGCCTAGCTAAAGGCATCTGGAAAATGTAAAACTGCTGCCAGAGAATAACGATTCGCGACACATTAAACAAAAAGGTTAAAACAATATTTTTTTTTTTTTTACTGTTTTAGTCATTAGACGGCGTCCATACTGGAGTGCTTATTTTTTTAAAGTCTGGTACTCGTTCTATCGGACTTCTTTTGCCGAACTGCTAAGTTATTTATTTTTAAATGGCATCATTGAAATAAAAGAACAGTGGTGTGGGCTAAGTCGGTGGAGCGTTCGACAAAAAGCCACGCGCTCTTTTAGCTGTGTGTCCGAGGGAATTTCGAGTTGAGAATTTTTAGGGATATGTTTCCTTGCTTCAGTCAATAGATTGCGGTCAAGCTGGGGCACTGCCTTGTTGAAAAAATAGTCTTTCTTCTTCCAAACGTAATTACAAGTGTTCCAGAATATGGAATAATTCCTTAAAATAACGAAAGATAACGAAAAAAAAAAAATTCATTTTAATTGTGGCAGTTATTCCGAAGGAGCGATGGTGGGAGGGGGCAAGTTTGTAAAAACATGAATTTTTGAAAATTTTTTGTTACAGTGCAAATTACAGTGCAAATTAATCGCCATATGGGTGATCCTTCGGTATTGATCTGCATGAATGTCAGTCATTTACTCTCTTTATCAGCTTAGTCCCTTTCTCTGTCATTATTGAAAATTGTGTGGTGAATGTCTACCAATACCGAAAGATTGCTTTACAGGTGTTTTAGATTGTCTTACATGTGTTTTCTTGTAAAAATGACAGCAAAAAAATAGCGAGAAAAATTGAAGAAATTCCATTTTGTGTGAGACAGTTATTCGGAACGAAATTCTATCGTGTGCCTTAAACATTTTGAGTTCAAATCCCGCCACGGTCGAATTTGCTGTTCGTCATTTCGGGGCTCGATAAGATAGAGTACCAAGAGTACCAATCAAGTACTGGGGTAATCGATTGCTGCTCTTCTCAGGAGCCATAAACAAATACACGTTGTCAGTTGACGTAAACGGTACCAGAACCGTAACATCGCCTACTTTTCTAGTGCATAGTTTTCTAGTGTATATATATATATATATATATATTGATTGATTGATTGATTGATTCTAGTTTCAGCTCATGAGCTGAGGCCATGCTGGGGCACCGCCATTTGGTGTTGCTACATGGTTTTACTTCACGAATGCTTTTTAGCAACTGCCATTTGGTGCATGAGAGAGTTCGATGCAGCTGTCCTCATCTGCACCTCCTGCCGTGAAGTTGGTTCATCTGGGACACCTGACAGGAAGAGATCCAGTTTCATTTTAAAGACATCTGCATCCACCCCATGCAGGTCTCTTAGGTTCTTCGGGAGGATATTGAAGAGCTGTGGGCCTCGGAAGCCCAGGCTATCACAGTATCTTGTCCTACATCTTGATGGCAAATTTGGAGTCCTAGGCACCACGCAGTGGCGCCCAGTTCTGGCATTTGTGTAACTCTCGATGCCAAAGTTCAGGACACTTCCTCCAGGAGCTTCCAGATGTATATTATGGCATATCTTTCCCGCCTACGCTCAGGGAATATAATTTTAATCTCTTGAGTCTTTCCCAGTAGCTTACATTCTGCATAGAGGCTATCTTCTTCGTGTAGCTTCGTTGGATCGCCTCAAGTTCTGTGATCAACTTGACACTGGATGGTGACCATAGCTGAGAGCAATAGTCAAAGTGGCTTAAGACAAGTGTCTTCCAGAGGACCATCATGGTTTCTTGTTCTCTTGTTCTAAAGGTTCTAAGAATCCAGCCAGCCAGCCGTCCGTCTACATTTCATCGTCATTTTAGCAACATGTACATGAAAGGTCACGTCATCACTCATGTGAATACCCAGGTCACGCACTGATTGTGCCTCTGGGATTGCAATCCCTCCGGGTCCAGTGTATTCATTGGGTATTGCATTCAGTTTTGCATGCTGATAGTATAAAGCTTGAAACTTTCCAGCATTGAACTGCATGCTATTCTTTTCAGCCCACTTGTATATTTCGTCCAGCTCACATTGCAGGTGTTTAGTGTCCTCAGGGTTCTGTATTGCCTGTGAAACTTTTGTATCATCTGCATAACTTGTGATCGTGACTCTCTGCGTGGCTGAGGGCATGTCTGAGAGGGCCATTATGAACAGTAGTGGTCCCAGAACAGTGCCCTGCGGAACACCGCTCACTATTTGTGTGTTAATGGAGGTGGCCCCATTGGCTACTACCACCTGACTTCTATCCTTCAGAAAGTCATGAAGCCATTCTCCCAGTTTTCCAACTATGTTGAGATCACGCAGTTTGTGACATATCATTCCATGATCGACTTTATCAAAGGCCTTTGCAAAGTCGAGATATATCACTTCCACATTTGAGTGGTTGAGCAGCCGTTTCAGCACCCAGTCATAGTGTTGTAGGAGCTGAGTTAAACAGCTTCTCCCTGGTCGGAAACCATGTTGGGTGTCGGGCAGCAAGTCATTCTCTTCAAGGAAGGTGATCAGCTTCCTTCTGACTATTCGTTCCATGACCTTGCTGATGTGTGAGGTCAGAGAGATAGGTCTATAGTTCTTGGCTTCCGCTCTGCTACCTCCTTTATGAATGGGGCATATTTTACCTTCCTTCAGTTTTCCTGGAAGTTTGCCAGCTGCAAGGAAGCTCTGAAAGAGGAACTGCAGTGGTCTTGCTAGGACTCTCTTACATGCTTTTAGGAGGATTGCCGGGAATCCATCGGGGCCAGTAGCTGAGTCTGTTTTCATTTCATCTATAGCCTTGGTTACATCGTCTTCCTTTATATCGATGTAATCTATCGTCGCCGCCTCTGATTTTATATCTGCAGTGGTAAAAAAGTCAGTTGGATTGGTGATTTGGAGATGCCCAAGGGGTGGAGTGAAAACACTCTTGAATTGCTCATTCAGTATTTCACTTACCCTCATTGGTTTTCCTGTAAGTGTGCCATCCTTTTCGAGGAGTGGCCCTATTCTACAGTGCACTGTAGCTGTTTCTTTGGCATACCTGTAGAAAGCTCTGGGGTTAGATTTTATGATTTCTATAGCCCAGGTTTCTTTGTCTGCTCTTTCTTTTCATGGGAGAGTTGCAGACATTTTTCGATTTCCAACAGTTTATTTTTAGGCGGGACTTTTCACTGCTTTCAATCTGTTTGTTTAGGCGATTTGAAAATTTCGTACGCCGTCTCATTAAAATTTTCCTCTCTCTGGGGATTTTGTTCTTGTGTACAGTGGCCTTTCTCTCTGGGACACATTTGTAGCATATGGCTTGCATTACAGACATGAATTGTTGAAGTTTCACGTCGATGTCTGGCGAGGAGAGACATTTAGGCCAGTTTTGTTTGAGGATCTCTTTCTCAATTGTTTCCAGTTTGCCTTATGGTAGTTCAAGCTGGAAAGATTTTGAGGGTTTCCTGTAGGCTGCATGTCCGTGCTCTCTTTTGGCCCGTACATGGTCAGCTCTATCATGTTGTGATCCGAGAGTAGTGTCGGTGTCACTTTCACATTATGGATGAGATCCATTTGTCATTTGTGAAGCAGAGATCCAGTGTGTTACCTGCCCTGGTTGGTTGGAGTATTACCTGCTCCATGTACAGGGTGTTGATGAGGTTCAGGAGGGACCTCGCCTGTCCTCGTTCACATCTTGTCATTCCTGGGAGAGAAAGGCCCTCGGGCCATCTGACATTGGGCAGATTGAAGTCTCCCATAAGAAGCACACCTATGTGTTGTTCTAATGTGGTTAGAATTTCTTCTATTTTTATAAGGCAATCTTCAAACTTGCCCACATGGCTTGGGGCATCTGGAGGGCGATATGTAGCACACACAACTACATCAAGTTGCCTAATATGTACAATTAGTGTGTCACACACCGAGTTTGAGTATGACAAGAGGACCTGGGGTGTGAGGTCCTCCCGGATGTACATAGCAACACCTCCATGACTCCTTTCTTTCCTGTCGGTCCGTAGTACAGCATACTGTGGTATATGTAACTCCGCATCTGCTATGTCCGGTTTCAGGTGCGTTTCCGTAAGTGCTATGCATAAGGCTTGATTGCATGCAACAAAGTCTCTCAGGAACGGGATCTTTGTCCTGTTACTGAGTGTTTGCAGTCCTCTGATGTTCAGTAGGAGCATCGAGGTGAGGTGTACGTTGTTGCCGGCGGTGTCCATCCTGTGTCTGTTTGCTGTGGTGGTCTGGTATATAGTGGGTAGTCCCACCTGCGGGCTTGGGTTTGATGAAGCCAGGTCAGCTGCTGTACAATCTTTTGTGCCATGCACAAAAAGATTGTTGCTCAGCAGCTGCTCTTTCGACAACATCATGTTGGTGGTTTGTGGCGCGCACAACATCTGCGTACCTCCGCTTTGGGGCAGGTGGTGCGTGGTCCATCCCTTTTCTTTGTGTTGATGGTTTGTCCATCTGCCTCGTGTCTCTGTGGCAGGGTCCCCGATGTGCATATATGTATGTATGTATATATATATATATATATATATATATATATATATATATATATATATATATTATATATATATATATATATATATAATATTTAAATTGAAGGAAGGTATGTGTGTGTGAGATATATAAGCACTCCAGTATGGACGCTGTCTAATGACTAAAACAAGTAAAAGAAAAAAAAATATTGTTTTAACCTTTTTTGTTTAATGTGTCGCGAATCGTTATTCTCTGGCAGCAGTTTTACATTTTCCAGATGCCTTTAGCTGGCCGAAATAATGTCTTCACCACTTGACCCTTTCTAACCTCTTCTAGTACACCATAAGCTAAATCAACTAAATTTATTGTTCTCAATGATATATCTATCCTTCTGGGTCTTAATATAAGCAAGCACATCAGTTGTCATCAACAGAAAACAACCAAAGGAATCACTATCAAAACGACTGCTACAATTTCAATGTCCCACACTGTTTATCACCTTAATACCTTCAACGCACCTCTGTAACAACTTTGTCTTTCTCCACGATTGAACGAACAGACAGTTTGGAACGTAATATCTTTATTTTATTTTATTTTTGTTTTGCACACTAACACACTCACAAGCACACACACAGACACACAAGCACACATACACACACACATATCTGGCAACAGACTCTCCTGTACATTTTCTTAATTACTATTAATTACATCATATACTCTTCCATAAGATCCCACTATGGCTGGACGATATAGGATTGTTGACTCTGTCCTTTCCGTTGATGCGATAACTCAAAGATCTCACCATATGCGAGACATTTATGCCATGCGTTACGCGGATTCAACAATCCAATTCCTGGCATCTGTGGGATTGATCCACAATTCATCGGAATGTTGTAATGAGCAGATGTACCTTGCATCACGCAATACAGTATCCGATGGGAAAATGTGGAGGTGTACTGTTTGCAAGCAATATCGTAGCATTAGGCGAGACTCGTTTTTCGCGGGTTCACACCTATCATTGACTTGTATCCTCGAGTTGATGTATTACTGGGCGATAATTGACTGTAAACAGAAAGTTGTGATGGGCGAAGTTGAAATAGGACGAGAGGCAATTGTCAACTGGTACAATTACTTCCGCGATGTTTGTGCCATGTGGTGTTTTGACCACCCTGTGCAACTTGGAGGAGAAGATGTTGTTGTAGAGATCGATGAATCCAAGTTCATGCACAGAAAATATCATCGTGGTACTTATCGAGAAGGCCATTGGGTCTTAGGCATTATTGAGCGCAGTAGTCTGAGATGTGTCTTAGTTCCTGTGCAGGACAGAAGTGCAGCAAATTGTTGCCCATTATACCCGCCATGTATTGCCAGGAACTAAGATTATCACAGATTCATGGCGAGCATATAACAGCCTACCCAACCATTTAACTGTGAACCACAGTGTTAACTTTGTGGATCCCAACGATGCCTCAATCCACACAAAAACACCGTGGAAGGGATGTGGAGTCATGTAAAATCCAATTATCGGAAAATGCATGGAACGTCCGATAATCTGTTTTCGACATATCTGCATGAATTTTGTTGGCGACGTTACAACAGCAGTAATACTTTTATGAGCTTCATAAAATGTATTAGACAGTATTATCCTGTATGATTTCAAAAAATGTTTTATGAAGTTCATAAAATGTGTTCTGTTGTTTAATTTAGCCTCAAATTCATGGGAATCTGTATAATTTTATATTATTATTAATTTCTTCTTTTTGTATCTTAGTAATTTGCATTCCTTTCTTTTCTCCATGCGCCTTTCGGATCTTGTAACTTTTATGATTTTCGGAATTCTAAAATACCTTTACAAAATTGTCTTCTATTCACGGAAATAACCCGTGCAAGCAAAATTTGGTCTAATGTTTATTTTTTATTTGTCTATTTTTTGTAATGGCTTCTTAATTTGGTATTCATTACATTGAGAGTCTGAACCAAATTTTTTTTTAAATCAAACATGAAAAAATTTGCTACCACGCACAGTTGATATTTCCAGTTTCTTCTCTGAAATTTGCTTCCACAATTCATTTTACAGAAATAAGAGAAATGGTTAGAACGAGCTGTAGCTACTTATACATATGTAGTGCTTTGAGGGCAACGTGAGTTAACTTCATCACATGGCTTTGCTAAGTCAATTGGTGTGTTTTCCGTTTGACTTAAAACTTTTCCGCGTCTACACAGACACCACACGAAAAACAATAGGTGTCACAGTGATATACCTCTTTTTCTACAGTCGGCCAGAACGAAGAAGTGACAATGCCACCTTCACATTCTGTATTGTCAGCATCGAGTATCGGCAGAGAGACGTTATTAGAATACATCAACCACAACGATACAACTGGTTACCCACAACGTGATTCGAACACAACAACCCTGCCACAATTGCTGACTCCCGAGCCACAGAACTGCAGTCTTCGTTACCTTATCCATTACATTTGGTGAGCTCGACTTCAAAGACTTACTGCTTTAGCATCGCATGAACTCTTGAAAACAATTACAGTCCGTGCCAGTCGCATCAACAAGAATTATAGGACACGAACTTTCACGACGCATAGTTTTCAGTTCCATCGTCACACGCCCAACACAACACGAAAGGAATGAAGTCACCGACTCAATGGACACACACCAATTACATTCCACATGTACTGCAACCCGATGCACAGATCCACGAGGGAAACAGTTGCCATACATAAATGCAACACTTAGGACAGCTACCCAACCAAGAGAACTAACCTTCTCACTTTTCAGCATAGACTTTTCACACAGAACATTACCAATCGGATTTTGTCACTTTTCCTTACACATTTTGTACTGTTCGTTCCTTTTGCTGCACAACACAATGTTTACACATGCATATATATGCATGCTTGCACCCAGTTTCTGTGCACCTCTATAGACTATTAACTTTTTTTTTCCTTTGAATGCAACTCTTTTCTCATGAGAAGAATATCTCCTCATTTTATAACTCTCCCATCTTTTTCTTACCATTTCACCATCGTCACATCAACAGAGACATTAAGGCTGCACAGTAGCAGTCGACAAGGCATGTATAACGATTAAATAAAAAAATTTTGTCTATATCTTCGATCACTGTCATTATTCCATTGAGTCAACCTCATTATTTTCTACATAGCAGACTGTTACATAAACAGGCGCCACAAGGTAATCTTTCGTTTTAATTCGAAATAATGTAAACACTGAATCGGCCATACATACATACATACATACATACACACACACACACACGTACTTACACACACACACATACATGCAGACATACATATTCACATACACCGAGTAAAAAATTACGATGAATCGGCCATACATACATACATACATACATAAACACACACACATACATAGATACATACACACACACACACATACATGCATACATACATATACACATACACCGAGTAAAAAATCAGTTATCTCTCTCTTTCACACATTACTCTCTCTGTCTCTTCGCACACACAATAACAGAAGCACTTCACTTACACAACATACTGTCTGTCTCCCACACCCCATCAAACGCACACAGGCCGACTTCAAAGAGAAACCTTATCGTCGTAAAATCGCTTCCTCTTAGTCTCTTTCGCTCTCATTACTTATGTAAAAAAATAAAAGTTTTTTACGGAAATCGACGGAAATCTGTGCTACTACAACCGAAACTATGCCCTTTTTTTAATCCCTGGATAAAGCCCAGCAGTGACCTTCTTAGGCTTTCCAATATTTGAAAATTATAAACGCGGTGGTGGTGGGGAGAATTAAATTCTCAACATTTTTTAAAAATAGAATCCTTTTCTGTTAGTAAATATATTTTTTCTTACACTCAGGAACTCACTTGGTGCCGGCGGTGAGTGGGAGGAAAGTATCAGGAGGTCGTGGCATGTGCTAGAAACAACAGCTAAATCTCCCTTAAATTAATCATTGGAAAACTTTTTCTATTATAAAAAGGCCTCTCCAATCGTTTTTAAATGTATACGTCCAAACAAAATTGGCCAAAATCAGCGGGGTGGTGGGAGTGGAGAGGGAATTCTGTAGTTTGTGATATTTTTGGTTGTGTCCCTGCAATCTTGTTCTATTCTGGTGAGGCTTTGAGTATGTTCTTGATACGCTTTTTCTGTCCACCTTGTGCGTATTTGCCTTCCGCCGGTTCACTCCAAAGCAGTCAGACATTGAAACAAGGTGGTCTGCCCATCTGACGTGTGCTGCTCTGCAATGTGTAAACTCTTGACAGATCAGCTTGAGAGACGACCTCCAGACATTAGAGTATCTAGGACTGCATTAACCAATGTATACTTCTCTCTTAAAATCACAAAATATGATTTGAGGGGATTTAGTTGCTTTTTTGTGTAGATGGTTATAAATTGCCCACCAAGAAAGACTTGCACAAAGATACATCCCCTAAAACACCTGAAAAAGAGGCGTCACCTGAAGAGCTTTAACTCTTCTTTGCTGTACAGTCATTACCTTCATTATTTTCATCATCATCATTTTAAATCAATATCATTCATTATTCATGAGTAACAGTGCATTTTACCTAAAGTTTTATTAAATTATTACATCATCATCATCATCATCATTTAGCGTCCGCTTTCCATGCTAGCATGGGTTGCACGGTTCAACTGGGTTTGGGAAGCCAGAAGGCTGCACCAGGCCCAGTCTGATCTGGCAATGTTTCTACGGCTGGATGCCCTTCCTAACGCCAACCACTCCATGAATGTAGTGGGTGCTTTTGACGGGGCTGGCAAACGGCCACGGTCGGCTGGTGCTTTTTATGTGCCACCGGCACGGGGGCCAGCCGAGGCTGGCAACAGCCACAATCGGATGGTGCTTTTTACATGCCACCGGCACGGATGCCCGTCGGGGCGGCGCTGGCAACAGCCACGTTCAGATGGATCGCTTATGTGCCACCGGCACTGGTATCACAGATACAATTTCCATTGATGTTGATCGATTTCGATTTTGATTCTGATTCTCAGTTGCCTCAACAGGTCTTCACAAGTAGAGTTTTGTGTCCCAAATATATAATATTTTGTGAAGGCGCATGGCTCAGTGGCTAGAGCGTCGAGCTTACGATCGTGAGGTTGTGAGTTCGAATCCCAGTTCGGGCTGCATGTTGTGTTCTTCAGCAAGACACTTTATTTCATGTTGCTCCAGTTCACTCAGCTGTAGAAATGAGTTGTGATGTCACAGGTGCCAAGCTGTATTGGCCTTTGCCTTTCCCTTGGATAACACTGGTGGCGTGGAGAGGGCAGGCTGGTATGCATGGGTGACTGCT
Source organism: Octopus sinensis (assembly GCF_006345805.1). Taxonomy (NCBI): domain Eukaryota; kingdom Metazoa; phylum Mollusca; class Cephalopoda; order Octopoda; family Octopodidae; genus Octopus; species Octopus sinensis. The sequence goes on from NC_043010.1 coordinate 31,183,809, forward strand.
GGTCTTCCATAAACAACCTTGCCCGGACTTGTGCCTGGGAGGGTAACTTTCTAGGTGCAATCCTATGGTCAGTCATGACCGAAGGGGGTCTCAGCATATATAATATTTTACATTATATTTTGACATTTATAGGCATTTTTATGGCCCACGTCCAATATTCGCAGTTTTTTTACTATTCACGGGTGCTCTAGGAACATAACCCCTGTAAATACCGGGGAACTACTGTATATATAAGTTCATTGTGGTTTGCTTGAAGCATTGTAGTACTGAAGAAGAAAATGAAAGAGAAGGGATATAAAGAGAACTAACAATGCTGAAAGTTTTACAGAGAACATTTATATTTTGTGCACTAAGACCTGTCTTTTATTAAAATAAAGAAATCAATGTAAAAATATACATTTTTTTCTTAAAATTTTATGCATTGTTAGAAGCTTTCTTTCTTTGTTTCCCAGGCATAGCTGTGTGGTAAGAAGCTTGCTTCCCAACCACATGGTTCTGTGTTCAGTCCCACTGTGTGGCACCTTGGGTTGACCAAAGCCTTCTGAGTGGATTTGGTAAACAGAAACTGAAAGAAGCTTGTTGTATATATGTTTATGTATATATTTATGTATATATTTATGTGTGAGTCTTTGTGTCTGTGTTTGTCTCCCCATTACCGCTTAACAACTGATGTTGGTTTGTTTACATCCCCATAACTTAGTTGTTCGGCAAATGAGACTGATAGAATAAGTACCAGGCTTTAAATAAGTCCTGGGGTTGATTTGTTTGACTAAAAGCTGGTGCTCCAGCATGGCCAGAGTCACCTGACTGAAACAAGTAAGAGAGTAAAAGGATAAAAGAATATCTCTCTCTCTCTCTCTATATATATATATATATATATATATATAACACATATAAGAGGAATGACCATTAGGTGGACTCCTAATATGCTAAATGTAAACCCCATATGGTCTGACCACTAAGAAAAATTGTTCTCGAGAAAATATATAGATAGAGAGATGAGAGCATTTAAAAAACTTACCTTCCATGTGTGTTGAATAATTGATGTTTAAATAAAATGTCCACAATTTGCCTTCATACGAAATAACTGTAAGAGTGGGTGAGATGATTAAGGTTTATTTTAAAATTACAATGGTTAATATTGAACTAGTTTCATGTTTAATACACAAATTAGATAAATTAATTTAAATTTGTTATATATTACAATCTTCAGCAGTATATGCCCATATTTATGAAAACAATATGTATAACTTTAAAATATATTTACCATTATTCATCCACAATAATTTGTAATTCAAGGTACTCGAATATTTTCCAAAATAATAAGCGAGAGAGGAAAAGTCATGCTTTTTCATTCACTATTCAACATGTTTCTAAATATATATATATATATATATATATATATAAATTAAATAAATTAAATTAGAGATAAAACCACTATTAAGCAAATCAAACAGTGAAAAACATAAACCAAAACATAGAAATAAAAATAATTAATATAATATATAAAATTTAAAATTTAAATTATTTAAATTTAAAGTAAAAATTTAAAATTTATATTATAAATTTATATTTATTTTTATTTTTATTTTTAAAAAAATTAAAAAAATTTTTTTAATTTTTTTTTATAGCTATCAAAAAGTATTAAAAAGTTACAAGACCAGTTAAAAAACTTAGCTTCCGTGTATGGTGAATAATCGATGTTTAAATAAAACATCAACAATTTGTCTTGATATAAAATAACTTAGAGCGGATGAGATAAATAAAGTTTATTTTTAAATTATTGTAGTTAATAAATATATATATATATATATATATATAATATATATATATATAAATATTTATGTCAGGTCACTCTTGAGCACTACTGGTAATGTGTAATCCAGTACAACCTGTTGCATGATTGAGTTGTTGGCAACTAAACTGACAACTCCACTGAGCTTGCATAGTAAGGAAGGTGATTGTTGGCCAGCCTACTGGATGAAAACAAAAAATTCACCAAAGGGCAGAGGAACTCATGAGTAGTCAGTGGTCATCCAACAACATGTTCATATGTACATATTGTTTATATGTTTTTACTTTATTTATATTTAAAATCTTTATACATTTAAAAAAATATTTTAAAAATAATCACCCTAGAGGAGTAAACTCCAATGATGAAAAATTCTTAAGCCAGGGTCACAGTGAAGCTATGACAAGCAGTATGATGGACATATTTGTTTCAGCAGAGGAACTGCTATCTGCCAATGATGAAATACACAAAGACACTGGGCGGAAGAACTTACAAAGTCAATGACCAGGGCCACCCTGTTCAGTTAGGCAACTACAGGCATAACCTCTATAGATGGAATGTTCAGCTAATGAAAGATAAGCATGATCTTTTCTCATATTGGATGCTGAAACTGCATTGCTTGTCATCACACAGTTCAACAAGGGGTGCATCCTGTATAGGCTGTATTGGAATGAGGAGGGCTGCTCCAGATGGCATTCATTCTAGCTATGCCACTATACCTCTGCAAGAGAGAGGTAAAGCTTGGGATGCTGGTTTGCTGAAGCACATGCACAATTGATACAATTCAACTAAAGCTAACATCAATTCATAGAAAGTAACTCTTCTTTTCCTCAGAGAAAACTATAATTTTCCACTATATTTTGTTCCGGGTTCATAAATATCTTCAGAATAAAAGTGACATGCACTTCTGAAACATTGCAACCAGTTATATATATGCCATAATCAGTAATGTACAGCGTGACAATATAAAAAAATGTAAATGAAGGTGGCAAGCTGGCAGAATCATTAGCACGTCAGGCAAAATGCTTTGCGACATTTTGTTTGTCTTTACATTCTGAGTTCAAATGCTGCCAAAGTCAACTTTATCTTTCATCCTTTTGGGGGTCAATAAAATAAGTACCAGTTGAGTACTGAGGTCAATGTAATTGATTTATCCCCTCCCCAATGTGCTGGCCTGTGCCAAAATTTGAAATCAGTATTAAAATGTAAATGTTTTTGGTTTCAGTCCCCTTGCATAGCACCTTGGGAAAGAGTCTTCTACTATGATCCTGAGCCAACAAAGCCTTGTCAGTGGAATTGATAGGGGAAAACTGAAAGAAGTCCATTATATGTGTGTGTGTTTATATGTATATATATTTATGATAGGTGCAGGTGTAGCTATGAGGTAAGAAGTTAGCTTCCCAACCACACGGCTCTAGTTTCAGTTTCACTGCATGGCACCCTGGGCAAGTGTCTTTTATAGCCCCTGGTTGACCAAAGCCTTGTGAGTGGATTTGGCAGACAGAAGCTGAAAGAAGCCTGTTGTATGTATATATACATATAATATATATATATGTGTGTGTGTGTGCGTGTTTGTCCCCTATCACTGCTTGACAACTGGTGTTGGTGTGTTTATATCCTTGTAATTTAGTGGCTCAACAAAAGAGACCAATAGTATAAGTACTAGGCATCAAAAAGATAAGCCCTGGGGTCAACTTGTTCGATTAAAACCCTTCAAGGTGGTGCTCTAGCATGACCACTGTCAAAATGACTGAAACAAGTAAAAAGAATATATATACATAAATTTATATATATATATTGATGTAGATATGTGTGCATGTATATGTATACATATATGTGTGTGCACAGTTTGTGTCATCTTGTCTTAACATTACATGATAGTTGTGTAACTGTCATACAAGCAAGGTCATTCACTTCCAATATTCTGCAAGGACATGCCTGGCCATGCAGAAATATTACCTCCCTTGGAAACAGTTGAGGTTTGGTGACAGGAAAAGCATCCGGCTGTAGAAAGTCTACCTCCATAAACTCCGTCTGACTTGTGCAAGCATGGAGAAGACAGTAACGATGACGACATACCTTTGTTTAATTTTTCTGTCGATTGGGTGGATAGCAAAGTTGGGTTTGTTTTCATTTTTATTGTCATCTGTTTTTGCCTTCTGTTTTTGCATTGGTCAATATATGCATACTTATACACACCCATACTTATACTTTTACTTGTGAATTCATACACATATATACATTCACACTTGCACACATGCCCAGGCATGTATGTATACATCTATATATACGTGTTAATCTAAGATATATATATATATATATATATATATATATATATATATATATATATATACATAGGCACACTTCAACACATACACATATATATACATATATAGACATACATACTTATATACATACATAGACGCACACATACATTACATGTTAGTCATATTATATTGTATTACATTACACTTCACTGCACTATATGCTTTGAGTATATAGTTTTAACAATAATAAGATTAATATATCATTATTATCATTGTATTCTTGTTATTTATGTTTGTGGTGGTGGGATGTTATTGTTACTGATTCATTCTTTTGAGGAAATGGGTGGGTTCTGTTTCTAGCACATGCACTGTCTTGGTAACCTGTCTAAACATCAAACTGTGTGGGTGTGCAGAGAAGACTTTTTTTTATTTCTACAATGTTTATCAATCCATTGTGATTATCTACTGGTGTATTTAACAGAACATAGATGTTCATCTTTTTTAATTATAGACAAATACAGTTAGATGGAATAACATACAACATGAATTCTTGATTAATCAAAATTAGGAAATTGATTTTCTCAAATGCCCCAGAGGTTTATTAGATGTAGTGGAAAATTTCTGCTACCTAGGGGACCAAATTAGTAGTTGGGGAAGATGTACAAAGAGTATAATAGCTAGAATACAAGGTTTGATCAATAAGTATCCGGACTAAAGCATGCAGAATGAAGCTGCTTGGCAAAGATTGACCATGAACTCTGCTGTGCATGCACACTAAGTTTTAGCATTCTAGCTCTCTTCTACTGTTTATAGCAGTGCTTTGAAGGAAGGTGTGTAGCGTGTGATCGTTGCTTTCACCATGACGGAGAAAGTCATCATGGCAATTCCTGCTCAGAATCCTGCAGAAAGTGTATGGAGAGGAGTGTATGAGTGGTTCAGGCGTTTCCAAGATGGCCAAAAAAATGTTAATATTGACGACGTTCTGGGAGACCTACACCCAGTAGAACTGAGAAAAACATCACAGATGTGCATGCATCTATGAGGGGAAATTGTTGAATTACCATCCATGAGTTATCAGAGGATGTGCAGATTAGTTACCGTTCAGTTCAGTCCATTATCACTGAAGATTTGGGTATGAGATGCCTGTCTACCAAGTTTGTGCCAAAACTGCCTTCAGCTGACCAAAAAGACACTCGGGTTTCAGTTGCATAAAATCTCCTTGGTTGTGTCAAGAAAGATGAAAACTTTGCGTATGCCTCTGAGCAGGTATCACCAAGCTTTTGGCAAAATTTGATGTTGATTCTCTGCTCAACTTTCTCTGTTATTGTCAATGCAACAATCACATGCTACACACCTTCCTTCTAAGCATTGCTGTAAATAGTGGATGTGAGATAAAATATTAAAACTTAGTGCACATGCACAGCAGAGTTCAAGGTCAATCTGTGCCAAGCAGCTTCACTCTGCATGCATCAGCTTCGTTACTATGGCAGCAGTCTGGATACTTATTGATCATACTATGTAAGAATAGGATGGAGAAAATTCAGAGAGCTTTTATCTGTGTTGGCAACCAAAGGTTTCTCTCTCTGAGTAAAAGGAAGATTGTATGATGCATGTACATGAACAGTAATTCTACATGGTAGTGAGGTGTGGGCCCTGAATGCAGAGGACATGTTAAGGCTAGAGAGGAGTGAGGCTACTTTGCTCTGCTGGATGTGCAATATAAGCATACATGTTCAACAGAGTACCAGTATATTGAGAAAGAAGTTAGGCATAAGAGGAACAAGATGCAGTGTACAAGAGAGAAGACTGCACTGGATTGGTCATGTGATTCAGATGGATAAAGAAAGCTCTATAAAGAGGTGGCAATCTCTCAAAGTGGATGGAATGCATGGAAGGGGTAGACCCAGGGATGAGGTACTGAAGGATGACCTCAAGATGTTGAACTTTCAGACAAGATGACAAAGGACTGAAATACCTGGTACCTTGCTGTACTCAAGAAGACCCATCCTCCATAGCAGAAATCTTAAGGCCACTCCCCCAGGTGAAGAAGATTGGCCTACAAGGGTCCTGTGCCAGTGCCATATAAAAAGCATGTATGTCAATGCCACGTAAAAAGCATTCAGCTTACACTATAAAGTGGTTGGCATTAGGAAGGGTATCTAGCCATAGAAACCAAGCCAAATCAGACTGAAACCTAATGCAGCTTATCTGCTTGCCAGCTCTGGTGAAGCCATCCAACCCATGCCAGCATGGAAAATGGAAATTAAAGGATGATGATGATATCCTTGTTGTAAAGGATGTATCATAATTAGCAAATGGCAATTAAGAACAGCTCCACTTGAGAACAAGGGATAATCTCAAGATCAGAGTGTTCTCCAAAGTTGACATGCCATTAAGGAAAAGGACAGGCATATTATTGCCTGGAGATAAGAAGACAGTTATATATGTGTGTTTCTATCTAAATAGTCATCATGAGCATAACTGTCCAATCTTATTTCCAATAGCCAAAAGACTTATATGAAAATGAATAGAACACAGTTATGGCCTAGGTAATTTGCATAATTTAAACAAATTCAGCTAAGACTATCAAATACCATACAACATGAATTCTTGATTTATTAAAATCATTTCCATGCTAGAAGATGTATCATAATTACTAAATAATTTCAAGATTCAAGCATTCTCCAAAGTTCACAGGTTTATTGTCTGGACAATTAAGGATGTGTATTTCCATCTCAATTGTTTTGTTATCATCAGCACAACAATTGTCCAACCTTATTTCTAATAGCCAAAAAACTTATACAAAAACGAACAAACCCTGAATGTAAAGGATGTGCAAAGGTTAGAGAGGAATGACACTTGTATGCTCCACAGGATGTGTAATGTAAGTGTATGTTCGATAGAGTGCTAGTGTGTTGAGAGAGCAGTTAGGTATAAGAGGAATAAAATGCAGTGTGCAAGAGAGAAGACTGTGCTAGTTTGGTCATGTGATGCAGATGGATGCCAACAGCTCCATAAAGACATGTTGGTCCCTCAAAGTAGATGGAAGTGGGGAAACCTAGGAAGACATGGGATGAAGTACTCAAGGACAACCTCAGGACACTGAACCTTTCAAATGAGATGACAAAGGACCGAGATATCTAGCATTTTGCTGTACTCAAGAAGACCCGTACTCCACAGCAGAAATGTAAAGGCCAATTCCCCTGGTGAAGAGGATTGGCCTGCATGAATCCTGTGTCAGTGCCTCGTAAAAAGCACTTGTGCCAGTGTCATGTAAAAGTGCTTGTGTAGTGCCATGAAAAAACACCCAGCATACTTTGTAAAGTGGTTGGTATTAGGAAGGGCATCCATTCATAGAAACCATGCCAAATCAGACTGGATCCTGGTGCAGGTCTCCTGCTTACCAGCTCTGGTCAAACTGTCCAACCCATGCCAGCATGGACAAAGGATGTTAAATGATAATAATGATGATGAATATATATATATATTGTCAAGTAGTATATACCTGGTTATACTACTCATCAGGCATCTTTAATGTTTTAGCCAGCTTGGTGTGAAAAATATATAAAATAAAAAAAACATTTTCTGAGAAGGTAAGAAGAATTTCCCCCATCCCACCCCAATCTCTGTACAATTCCAGCTGTGACCAAAGGGGGTAAACTTTGCCCTCATGCAATTTTCTGTTCACCAGTCCACAAATAGGAAGACCACATTTCTAAAACAAATTTTCTGTCATGAGGACAGCAGATAGAAATTTCACTTTTGAGTTCAAAAAAGCACTTGTATAGTGCAAATTTTTTAGGCTTATTGTCATCTTAGCTGAACAAAGTTTTCACCCTCTGCTCCTGTTGAGGTATGTCCTGGTTGTTCCAGCAGCTTCTAGTTAACTTTATATGTTATTCCTTTCTCTTTTAATTGCCATGTACAGCTGGCTAATGTAATGCTGTGCTTCTCTTGTATCCTAAAAAGAACCTGTAGTTATTTACTCTGGCCTTAAAGGGGCACCTTTGTTGTTGCAACATGTTAGTATATGCTGTTATTGTTACTGTTGTTGCTCCTCCGCCTCTGCTTTATAGGTAACAACCTCAGTATTGCTTCACCATTCACTTGGCACTTAGTTCTAACTCTACATGAACATCCTGTGTTTGTGCAATACTTTGGGGCTTTCATAAATATCTCTTTGACACTAGGTACACAACTGAATGTGACCCTTAGATTATGTCTATTGAATATATATATATATATATATATATATCTCCATCCATTTATTGTCCTTTCTCTCTCAGACAAAAAAAAAAGAGTCTGACAAATTAGATTCGTAACAGCAAATGAATTTATCAACCTCTTTGATAAGCTATTAACTCTTCTAGTAATTAATAAAGTTCAGTTTCTTTTATTTTTTCCTTTTTCTTGGTGCATAAATAGTAAACTCCATGACTGAATAGTAGACTGTATTTTCTCTGAGTCTATTCATCCATAACTAATACATTAACATAATACAATTAATCTTGTTGCTTTGATGGTGACGAAAACTCAACCAATCCCTCTTTAACACTCAGTTTAGGAATATCAATACATCCAGAGAGATTTAGAAATGTCCAAACTAACCAGACAAGTCAATAAAAAGAAACAGTGATTTGATTGATATAAAATAGGTTAAAAGGTTTTCAAGGTTGTGTGTTTAGCCATGCATACATGAAGAGTTGTGTCGCAAACACACACACACACCTATGTACACACATGCAGAACAAGAACAAGAGACCAAATCATTTCAAGAAGAGCTGCCCAGCATACTTGCCAAAATTATTAGAATAATATTAGTAATTAATCTAATAATATTAGTAATTAATCTTTTTCTCGTGGTGTAATAATTTTTAATCAGCATAAATATATCAAGCCTACCTTAACTATTGGCACCTCTGAGTAATTTCCTTCAGTGGATTATTAAATGCATGGAGGATTAAAATGATAAAGCAGAATAAAAGATACAATGATAATAATGATGATTATGGTGGTAACAGCAGTGGTGGTGGCATTGCAGGTGGTGGTGGTGATGATGAAGATGATGTGCAGGCTTGACTGTGTGGTTAAGATGTTTGTTTCCAAACTATATGGTTTCAGTTTCAATCCACTGGTTGCCATCCTGGGCAGGTGTCTTCTACTATAACCCCAGGCCAACTAAAGCCTTATGAGTGGAATGGGCGAATGGGAACTGAAAGAAGCCTGTTGTATATATGTCTGTGTGTGTGTGTGTTTGTGTACCGTTATCTAGACATAACATGATGGTTGTGATGGAGCATCACTGTCATACAAGTGAGGCTGCATGCTTCCAGTCTTCTATGGAAAACATGTCTGTCCATGAGAAAATTTTTCTTTACTTGAGAAGAGGTGAGGGCTGACAAGAAGGGCATGCAGCCATAGAAAGTCTGCTTCAGTAAACATCATCCAACCCATGCAAGAATGGAAAAGTGGATTAGGATGATGCTGATGATGATGATTAGTCAATCACTGGTAATATTTATTTCATTTTTCGGATCTTTTCGGTTTGAATGGCAGTTTTTTAAAATAATTTCCACGTAACTAAACACTTTTAAACTTCGTATACTGGTAGAATGTGTTTATAAAACATCTTTCTCTCTTGGCTTTATTGAGAAAATTCTATAGTTTGTAAGATATTTGTTGTTTATTTTCTTGCATTTCGGCAATTTCAACCAATCAATGACATCTATTGAGGTGAAAACATTCTGTGCCGTATGAATATGTCCCTCGTTTAAGAAACAGATTGGGTTTATTTACATTTCTGAAGAAAAAAAAGATACCCTTCCCCCCACCCCTAATCCTAACCCTAAAACATTGAAATGCAATAGATCGATACTAGGGTCATAATTATGGGTGACAATTTCATATGACACCGCTAGAAAAAACTGCTGTTCAAACCGAAAAGATCCCATTTTTCCAGTACCTTCAAGAGACAATTCCAAATATGTTTCTGACTCCTCTGATGATATCAGCAGATTTGTACTTTGTTGAAATAAAAGCAATAAAATTGCTAAGTAAATATACAGAAAAGTATATTGTTGTCTTAAAGATGAATAGAATTGTTTGTAAATTATTGTGTACTTCAATTTAGCATACTCTGCCTTATTACTTTCACCTTAATTATTCAATTCAATTTTTAAAAATCTATTATCTTATAAGTTTGAAAGTTTGCTTCCCAACCTCATGGTTTCAGGTTCAGTCCCACTGCGTGGCACCTTGGGTAAGTGTCTTCTCCTATAGCCTTAGGCTGACCAAAGCTTTGTAAGTGGATTTGGTAAATGGAAACTGAAAGAAGCCTGTTGTATATATGTGTGTGTCTTTGTGTCTGTGTTTGTTCTGCACTACCACTTAACAACTGGTATTGATGTGTTGGCAAAGAGGCTGATAAAATAAGTACTGGGATCAACTCATTTGACAAAAAAATTCAAGGTGGTGCCCCAGCATGGCTGCAATCTAATGACTGAAACAGGTAAAAGCGATAATAGAGATAAAAAGAGAGTGTATCTTTTTTAATGGATACTAACGTCAATGTCATACTGAGATTTAATTACAACTCTTCACATTCTGATTTCCTAATCCTGCAAAAGGTCAGCTTTTCCTTTCGTCGTCGTCGCCACCGCCGCCACCATCGCTGCCGTCACCACCATCACCACCACCACCAACAACAACAACCCCTGAACATAAATGTTTTGAGTTCTAGGACTCATAGGGACGGTTACCTGGTTTCTATGGTGTATAAATAACCAAGGTCACAACACTCCCACTGAACTGCATGTCAGTCCATTGCAGAGTTACTTATTTACAAATGAGTGGACGGGAACAAGATGAAATGAAGTGGTTTGACCAAGAACACAATGAACCACCTGGTTCAGGAATTGAAACCACTATCTTGCAATCTGAGTGCAACACCCTAACCACTAGGCCATGTGCTTTCACTTTTATCTTTCTAGGGTTGATAAAAATAAGTATCTGTGATACATTGATTTGAACTGATTGATTGTTTGTTACACTTTCAGGGAATGTGCTGACATTAGGAATCTGATGATCTATATTATATTTTTCTATGATATGTTTGAGAAGACCTGTTGAGTCAAGCAAAACCAAAATCGTAGCTGTGACCAGTGCCCCCTGACTGGCTCCCATTCCGGTGGCACGTAAAAATGCATCACCCAAATGTGGTTGATGCCAGTGTCTCCTGACTGGTTCCCATGCTGGTGGGACATAAAATGGATCATCTGAACATGGTTGATGCCAGTGCCCCTGACTGGCTCCCGTACCGGTGGCACGTAAAAAGCACTATCCGAACATGATCCATGCCAGGCCCACCTGACTGACTCCTGTTCCACTGGCATGTAAAATGCACCCACTACACTCTCGGAGTGGTTGGTATTAAGAAGGGCATTCAGCTGTAGAAACATTGCCAGATCCGATTGGAGCCTGGTGCAGCTGCTGACTTTCCAGACATCAGTCAAACCATCCAACCCATGCTAGAATGGAAAACAGACGTTAAACGACAACAACGATGAGAGATAACTGAACATGCATTTAGCCCCCTTTTGGAAGCTTTCTCAGCAGGCTGTGTAGCATCTCCCTATCTTGAAACAGTGTGAGTGAATAACATACTAAATATTCTAAATCATAACCTAGATGACATAGAATAAGATAAATACTGAAAGATAAACTTTGTCTATATACATAACAAAATTAAGGCATCAAGAAGTCAGAGCTCTCAGGCAAAATGCTTAGTGGTATTCATCTGTCTTCACATTCTGAGTTCAAATTCCACCAAGGTTGACTTTACCTTTCATCATTCAGGGTCAAGCACTGGGGTTGATGCAAATAACTAACCCCCACTCCCAAACTTGCTGGCCTTGTGCCAAAATTTGAAACCAGTATATATAACACAAAATATATATGAATATATATAACACAATATATAATACAAATCATATATAAATATATACAATACAATATATAGTACAATATATATATATATATGTAACTCAATATATTAAAATATACAGTATTATAGATCCCTTTCTACTGATCTTACTAATCAGTTTTACATCAGATATTAGATAACCAGATATTAGATAACAGGATTAATACTTGGTGAGAAACTGAGAGGCAAGATTGGCTGAAAGAGATCTGTAATACTGTATACGTTGTTTATATACCCATTCTATTCACAAATATACGAGTCCCAATTTTTTCTGACATGGATTCTAAGATGACTATAACAAAATATATACATAAATATAATATTGGTAGTTAGGGTAAATCCAGTTGTTTCCTCTTGAAGCACATCTACTTATTCCATTATTATAATTTAGTATATAGTCTCAGTTGCTGCTATATGTTAGTTAAAATGCTTAGTAAAATTGAGAATTATGGAAATATTATTTGCAGAGTTATTGTATAATATAACAGGAAATTAGAAATTTATAAACCAAAAATATAATACCAAAAAATTTCCAATTTTCTGTTTTGTTATACATAAATTTATATACAGGGTGCAATGGGTAAATTGTCGCCATTTTATATTTTTAATTTTGTGCATTGTTTGTTTTTGATTTTGTTGACTATACAAGTATAGTAGGGGCAGTTGGGTACCATCTGTGAGAAAAACAACACCATGACACAATTCACTCCTCCAGAAATTTGGGAACAACATGCTGTACTGCTTGCCATTCGCGTCGGAAGCTCCAATACGGACAGATGGTGAACACACAGAACAACCATTGGCTTTCCATGTCCCCGAAACATGCACCAAGACTGATAAAAATCACACATCCAATCAATATCATGGTGTTTGGAGTGATCACTTGTGATGGCAACATTATACCTCCATTCATCTTCCCACACAGCGTCATACTCAACGCAGAGGCCTACATGAAGTACCTGGAGGAAATAGTGCTGCCCTTGATCAAGAGGGTGGCTGCTGGAAGATCTTATGTCTGGTAACAGGCCTCTGCACCATGGTACACAAGCAGGAGAACCCAGTGATGGCTATCAGACAATTTCTGTGACCACATCACCCCGAACATCTGGCCACCTAACTCCTCAGACTGCAATCCCCTTGATTATTATGTGTAGGGTGCAGTTGAGCGAGAAACATCAAAACTTCTTGTAACACCAAAGATGAACTGAAGGCAAGGATTATGGCAGTATTCCCCAACTTAAACAAGACAGTCCAGAAGAGTTGCAGGAGAATCCAAAGTCAACTGACAGCTGTGGTTGAAGCCAATGGAGATTTTATTGAATAAATTTACTCTTTAGTATTTCAAGATATTTTTATATAATTTTGGTAAATATATGAGTTAAAATGAGATGTCTGTGTTATTTTCATTTTTGTGTAATTTAGATGGCAATATATTCACTGCACCTTTTATATAACACAAAACAATTACATTATTCCAAAAGTTCACTTCTGTCTGATGGTCAATACATGAAACTTGGAGTAACAGCCTGTGAAATTTTTCAGCTTTGTTAAAACTTTATATTTTACTCTACTTTTGGTAACTGAATTTTGTACTCTCTAACTTTGGTAATCAAGTGCTGTTTTGCACTTATGTGTTCGTCTATATATATATATTTATCCATACATCATTGCTCAATAGGCTTCAATCAATAGATATATGTATATATACAAGTGACTATTCAACTTTCTGAGAAAATAGTTCAGTTCAGTAGTTTTTGCTATAGAAGTTCTTATAATGAGCTCTCACCTGATTGTGTAAATTTGTATGTATTTCTATGTATACATACATATATATATATATATATGAATGTGTGTGTGTGCATGTATGTTCACCTGTTTGAGTATACATGTGTAACCGTTTCTGTGTGTGTGAGACTCTGTGAGTGAGTGTGAGTATGTGTGTGTGTGAGTGCGTCTGCCTGTCTGTCTGCACACGTGTGCATGCAGGCGTACGTGCATGTGTGTGTGTGTGTCTGTTTATGTGTATGAGTGAATATGTGTGTAGGGGTGTTTATGTATTTATATGTGTGTGAATGTCTGCGTCTGTGTTGATGTAATACTCCTGTTCAGCCATGAGAGAACAGATCTTATTATCAAAGGTAGTCAAGCTGTGACCATGCTTAATTTTGTTTCATATGCGTTGTATCTAGGACCGCATTATCCAATGAATCCCTCTTTTATTAAGACAGTAAACATTTGGCTCTGTTTAATAGCACATCAAACAGTTACAAAGAAGCTTGTGTGCATGTCTTTTGTGTCATATGTGTATGACTGTATGTATTTATATATCTGTGTATGTGTGTGACTATGTGTGTTTGTATATTTTTGCAGTGTGTGTGTGTCTATATATGTATTTCTGTAGTGAGTGTGAGCATATGTCTAAATGTGTGTATTTCTGTGTCTTTTGTGTGTTTTATGTGAGAGTGAGTGAAGTTGTGTGTGTGTTTCTTTGTGTAGGTTTTTATTATTTTTAGTTAAATACCTAGATTTTTGTATGTTTTTCTTTATTCATTATTTTTAAGATACATTCTTAAATGCTTTCTATGAATATTTTTCTATTTTTTGATGATTTGCTTTTTCCTTTTTATTGCTTTTTTCTTTTAGTGGAATGTCAGTCTCCTTTCTTACAGAATATTTTTAATGGTTATTTGTGACTGAATATTCTTTACTAGTTACTGTGGCATAAAATATTTTCACCGGTTACTGTGACATAATACAGCTACAAATTATTGTAATAATTGTGACAGACTATTTGACTAGTTATTGTGACAAGGCATGGCAGCATGGTAAGAAGTTTGCTTCCCAACTATATGGTTCTGGGTTCAGCCCCGCTGTGTGGAACTTTGGAAAAGTGTCTTCTACTATAACCCCTGGCCAACTAAAGCCTTGTAAGTGGATTTGTTAGAGAGAAACTGAAAGAAGCCCATCGTGTGTGTGTGTTAGTGTTTGTTCCCACCACTGCTTGACAACCAGCGTTAGTGTGTTTATGTCCCTGTAACTTAGCAGTTCAGCAATAGAGACCGATAGAATATGTACAATGCTTAAAAAAAAAAGATAAGTACTGGGGCGATCTATTCAACTAAGAATTCTTTGAGGTGATGCTCCTACATGGCCACAGACTAAAGATAAAAGATATGTTTACTACATATATTTAATAGAGTGACAAAATTTTTTTATCAGTTATTGTAATTCCATATTTTTACTAGTTATTGCGACAAAATAGTTTTACTAGTTCATCATCATCATCGTTTAACGTCCGTTTTCCATGCTGGCATGGGTTGGATGGTTTGACTGTGGACTGGAAAGCCAGGAGGCTGAACCAGGCTCCAATCTGATCTGGCAGTGTTTCTACAGCTGGATACCCTTGCTAACACCAATCACTCCGAGAGTGTTGTGGGTGCTTTTTACATGCCACTGGCACAGGAGCCAGTCAGGCAACACTGGCATCAGCCACGTTTGGCTGGTGTGTTATACGTGCTATCTGTACAGGAGCTAGTTGGGGTGGGGAGGCTGGTAACTACCACATTTGGATGGTGCTTTATATGTACCACCGGCACGGGGAGCCAGTCAGGCAGAACTGGCAATGACCCATGCATGAATGGTGCTTATTGCATGCCACCAGCACGAGAGCCAGTCAGGCAGCACTGGCATCAGCCACACCTACAATTTCCATCTGATTGTGATTTGATTTGATTTTGATTTTACTTGACTGAATAGGTCTCCTCAAGCATGGAATGTCACCCGACGATTCAAAGGTACTTTTTAAATGGGCTGGTTATGCGACACTGGTGTAGGCTATGGCTGTGATCTCACTTTACTTGCTGGGTTTTCTCAATCATAGCATATCTCCAGAGGTCTCAGTTTTTTGTCATTGCTTCTGTGAGGCCCAATGTTCGAAGGTCATGCTTCACCACCTCGTCCCATGTCTTCCTGGGTCTCCCTCTTCCACGGGTTCCTTCTACTATTAGAGAGAGATACTTCTTCACACAGCTCTCTTCATCCATATGCAGCACATGACCACACCAGCACAGTCGTCTCTCTTGCACATCACATCTGATGCTTCTTATGTCCAACATTTCTCTCAGGGTGCTTACACTCTGTCATGTGTGCACACTGGCACTACACATCTAGCAGATCATACTAGTTTCATTTCTTTCAAGCATGCGCATGTCTTCAGCAGTCATGGTCCATGTTTCACTGTCATGTAGCATGGCAGTTTGCACACATGCATCATACAATCTACCTTTCACTCTGAGCAAGAGGCCCTTTGTCACAAGTAGAGGTAGGAACTTTCTGAACTTTACCCAGACTATTCTTATTCTAGTGGCAACGCCCACCGAGCATCCACCCCCACTACAGACTTGGTCACCTAGGTAGCAGAAGCTATCAACTACTTCTAGTTTCTTCCCCTGGCATGGGATGGAATCAGTTGTTCTGAACATCTGTAGTGTTTATTGCTCCTGTGCATCTGCTGCACACAAAAGCTATCTTCACAGTCAACCTTCCTTTCATGTTGCTGCACCTCTTATGCATCCATAGCTTACACTGGGTACATCTTATGGAGTCTCTACCTACACCTTTTTTTCAGATCGAGCAGGGTTTTGTGATGTATTTGCCTTCCTACTTACTAAGACCTTGGTTTTTGCAACATTGACTCTAAGGCCCTTCGATTCTAAACCTTGCTTCCACACCTGAAATTTCTTCTCTAGTTCTGGTAGTGATTCCACTATGAGAGCAAAGTCATCAGCATAGAGGAGCTCCCAGGGGCAATGTGTCTTGAATTCCTCTGTTATTGCCTGGAAGACTATGACGAATAAGAGGGGGCTGAGGGCTGATTCTCGGTGAATCCCTACTTCTACCCAGAATTCTCCACTTTACTCATTGCCGACCCTTACCTGTACCGCTCTTATTAACCACTTGTCAATCCCCAATTTCTGCATCGCCCACCAGATAAGGGATCAGGGGACCCTTTCAAAGGCTTTCTCCAAGTCAACAAAAGTCAAGTATAGGGGTTTATCTTTGGCTAGGTATTTCTCCTGCAGTGTCCATACTAGGAATATAGCATCAGTGGTGCTTCTACCTGGCATAAAACTGAACTGCATCTCATCTAAGCAGACTCTCTCCCTAATTAGTTGGGCTATGACACCTGATCCAGCAGTTTAATACCCCTGTAGTCATTTCTATCTAAAGCATCACCTTTACCTTTGTAGCAGTTGACTATGGTGCTGCTACACCAGTCATTGAGTATGACTCCTTCGTGAACTACCTGGTTTACAATATAGGTGACTAGGCCATAACCCACACCCCCAGATATTTTAAGCATCTCGGCAGTGATTCCTGATGGGCTGGGGGCTTTTCCTGACTTCATATCCTTAATTGCTTTATCTAATTGGCAGGCTCTCCTCCTCCCATTCATTCTCCACATTCAGCCTTTCATAATGGCTTCTCCAAGCCTCTTTCTTTGCAGAGTCGTTAAAAGCAAGTGCACCATGACATCACAATTTTCTCTCACATACTGTCTTGCAATCTGAAATACTTCAGTTCTTTGGTCCTCATGTTGCTGAACATTGGCAAACTTCTTTTCTGCTTCTCCCTTGGCTATGTATACCTGTTTCCCGGCCTCCCTTGGCTATCTGGTACAGTTCCCTGCTAACCCCATTCTTCCAGGCCTGTTTCTTTGCTCTAATGGACTTGTCTACTGTATTATTCCACCACCATGTTACTCTAGGTCAGGAAGGGACTTTGCACCAGCTGCAGATCTGGTATGTGGTGCTCAGTAAGTTGTCCCGTAGGAATTTCCAGTTACCCTCTATGTCCGATTTACTTGCTAATTATGACAGAATATTTTTTCTTAGTTCTTGTGACAAAACATTTTTACTAGTTATTTGTGATAGAATATTTGTACTAGTTATTGTGACATAATATTTTCACTAGTTAAGGTAGTGAGCTAGCAGAATTGTTAGAATGCTGGGAAAAATGCTTATTGGTGTGTCACCTGTCTTTATGTTCTGAGTTCAAATTCCACTGAGGTTGACTTTGCCTTTCAT
Source organism: Octopus sinensis (assembly GCF_006345805.1). Taxonomy (NCBI): domain Eukaryota; kingdom Metazoa; phylum Mollusca; class Cephalopoda; order Octopoda; family Octopodidae; genus Octopus; species Octopus sinensis. Next base: position 31,201,935 of record NC_043010.1, read on the forward strand.
CCTTTCAGGGTGAATAAACTAAGTACCAGTTGAGCACTGGAGTCGATGTAATCAATTTAACCCCTTCCCCAAAATTACTGGCTTTGCACTAAAATTTGAAACCATTATTTTTTGTAGCTTTCGTAAAATCATTATTTTTACTAGTTATTACTCTTACTCTTTTACTCTTTTACTTGTTTCAGTCATTTGACTGTGGCCATGCTGGAGCACCGCCTTTAGTCGAGCAAATTGACCCCGGGACTTATTCTTTGTAAGCCCAGTACTTATTCTATTGGTCTCTTTTGCCGAACCGCTAAGTGACGGGGACATAAACATTGTCAAGCAATGCTAGGGGGACAAACACACACACATATATATATACATATATACGACAGGCTTCATTCAGTTTCCATCTACCAAATCCACTCACAAGGCATTGGTCGGCCTGGGGCTATAGCAGAAGACACTTGCCCAAGATGCCACGCAGTGGGACTGAACCCAGAACCATGTGGTTGGTAAGCAAGCTACTTACCACACAGCCACTCCTGTGCCTATTGTAAGAAAAAATTTTTTTAGTTATTGTGATAATTTTTTTGCTAGATATTATGAGAATATTTTTAATAATTATTATGGTTCTTTTAATTGTGACAAAGGATATTTTTACTAGTTATCGTGAATATAGTTTTTCTATTTATTGTGACAAAAAATATAGATAACTTTTAGACAAAATGTTATGAGGCAGCAGGAGTGGCATTAATTCTACAAAAAATTTTGTATAAAAACATTTAAGGCAGTAACTAAAATAAGGCAAAATAAAACAATTGATAAAATATATAAATGAATTGTAATGATATGGTATTAAAAGAACTCTGATCTCAGATTTTACAACATGGCTTCTTTTTCTGTCTGTCACTCTACCAATTCTGCCAGCCAATCTATTGCTCTAATCGGGCTAATCACATATTGATGAATATCGTTATAGGCAAATAATATTTGATTATGTGGGAGGTGCAGAATGAATAGTTTATGGATTTGTTGTATTTAAACAACAACAACAACAGCAGCAACTATTGAAATACAAATGTCTAATATTGACATATTGATCTGGCATATCTGTATGCATTCATTTATCTCTTCTTATTCAGTCAACTGACAGACTGAGTGTACAAGGGTTGGTGGTTTGGTTACAATGGTGGATATATTTGAAACAACTTAGGAGAGGGAGTATGAACAAGAATTATTGATTTAAACCTGGTTTAAGCAAGATCTTTTGCTTTAAATTTTGTGTTACCAACATCAGAGAGATGTACACTGCTAGAGAGTTGATTGTCAAGGAAGAGCTTTTGTTAGTTTTCCAAGTAATAAATGACAGTTTAATACAACTGTTAGAGTGTTGGACAAAATGCCTTTTAAGTTCTGTGTTCAAATCCCACCGAGGTTAACCTTACCTTTCATTTTCTTTCAATTGGCGAGAAAATAAAGTACTAATCAAGTACTAGGTTTGATTTATATTGCTATAATGCAGAGGTAGAGGTCATTTTCAGAACAAGGAGTAAATGGCAGGTGTATAAGAACCTATAGAGTTACATCAATGAGGAAAAAAAATGTTTAATCATCATTCATGTAAACCCATAATTCAACATGTTTGAGTGTATTTGAACATAAGGCCTTTCACTGTAGAGGTGGATAACATTCTCCATCAAGACTTGTGTGCAAATACATTTTTGGTGGGCTGTAAATGATGTCATCAGATTGAAGGACACATGCATTTCTGTGTTGTTCTAATTCGTCAATTACATAAGCCAAATCTCTTGTACACAGCCCAAATAAGAACTAAATTATTCTCATTAAAACAGCATACAAATGTTTGTTGATGTGCTTGGACGAGCTAGAATTAAAAAAATTTTGCATGAATGTGTTAAATATGATGATAATGAATATTTTTTATTCAATACTGTTTAATGTGACATTATTTAAAATATCTTAAATAAAAATAAAAAAACATCATAGGTGCTCTTTTATTCTTTTACTTGTTTCAGTCAATGGACTGCAGTGATGCTGGGACACCACCTTGAAGAGTATTAGTTAATTAAATTGACTCCAGTACCGTAAATCTTCGAGTATAGTCTGCCCTTGAGTATAATACACAGGGGATTTTTAGGGGGCTGTACCTCTGAAAAACCTAAACCTTGTGTATAATAGGTACTCCTCTAACTCGAGTCGTGCGTAATTAAACCAGCAGCACCTAGTCGAACAAACACTTCCGTGCAGGCATAATACAATAATGGTGATGTTCTCAACTGTTATATGGGAATATAAATATGTTTGCAAATTGTTTTTGTCATATGTTATTCTGTGTTCTGAATACTTTTATGTTAATAAATGTTGCTAACTGCAAGTTATGGATGATTCTTTTATGACTTCATTGCTTTCAGGCTTCGCTTAAGGTATTTTCATGTCCGACATCACAAAATGTGTCTGAATAAACATTGCCGGACAGCAAATAGGGACTCGGACATTGCTTAGAAAATATTTTTCATTTTTAACCTCGTGTATAGTATGCACTAGGGATTTTGACCTTTAAATTTTGGGGAAAAAGTGCGGATTATACTCGAGAATTTATGGTACTTATTTTAAGTTTGCTACTTATTTATTTATCTCTTCCCAAGATGTGAATTTACTATGAGCAAGCTCATACCAGTTGTCAAGTGGTGAGAGATAAATACAAAGAAATATATGCATGTGCACACACACAGGGCATGCATCTTTGTGATTTTTCTCTCATCTAGTTTGCTCTCTCTCTCTCTCTCTCTCTTTCACACACATGATAGTCATTCCTAAATCGGTTGGCATGGGGCTATAGTAGTAAACATTTGCCCAAGGTACCATGTAATGGGACTGATCCTGAAACCATGTCATTGTGAAACAAACTTCTTAGCTCTGCAACTTTGCCTGCATTTATGTAATTTACATTTAATTACTGTTTTGGTATTAAAAATTAAGCTGTTTTTTTAATGTGCTATTAATGACTTTTTCAGTGGGTGGTTTCAAGTTTGTATGGGGTTGGAATATTGTCTGCAGCCTAGGAGTTCCACATCCATATCCTAGATATGAATACTACTATAGTAGAAAATTTAAAACTAAGTAACTTGGATAAAGTTCAGTACCCACTCTTGGGGTAACAATATTAGCCTAGTCCCACCTATGCCAGCATGGAAGGTGGACATTAAACGATGATGATGATGATGATGCAGATCTAAGAAAACGCCAACTCACTACTACAAGCTGACAAGAAAAAAACAAAAAATCTTGTCAGTTTCTTTTTTTGTTTGTTTCATTTTTGTCTGGAGGGAACAGCAGGACCCATGCCCCTTTTATAGGGCTTTTGAGAATGGTGAGAGTGGGGAAAGAAGGTATACTCAAACCAGAGACTTAACTTAAATACTTACAACAGAGTCAACTCTACAAAAGGCATCCAAGATGCTAGAAAGTGCTGAATTAAGTTCACTACCCATCATCATTATCATTTTAATGCCACTTTTTCATGCTTGCATGGGTTAAGAGAAATTTTGTGAGGCAGATTTTGTATGGCTGGATGACCTTCCTGTCGGCTACCCTAACCTGTTCCCAAGCAAGGTAATATTTCCCTATGGGCAGTGAGGTGGCAGAATCATTAACATGCCGGATGGAACGCTTAGCGATATTTTTTTTGCCTTTACTGTCTGAGTTCAAATTCTACTGGGAGCAACTTTGCCTTTCATCCTTTTGGGGTTGATTAAATAAGTACCAGTTGTGCACTGGGATCAATGCAATCAACTTAATCTCTTTGTCTGTCCTTGTTTGTCCCCTCTATGTTCAGTCCCCTGTGGGCAATAAAGAAATAAATATTTCCCAATGGCCAGACATGTTTATGCAGAATTTTAGAAATGAATGACACTGCTTTCATTACAGAGACACATATAACTATCATACAATGAAGACAAAGAGACACAAGCACACAACTACTAACACAAACACACACACAACCACTAACACACACACACAACCACTAACACACACACAAACACTAACACACACATACACTTCTTAACCTCTCAGCCAGACCTAGCCTCTTTGAGTTTTGAACTTCAAACACAAAACGATGTTGGGCAAAGCAGAGATTTGCAGTTAGAGGGCAGAGAGCTGGACCAAATATTGTGAGGATTTCTATTTGATTCACTTACAACTTTACCTCTTTTACTCGTTTCAGTCATTTGACTGTGGCCATGCTGGAGCACTGCCTTTAGTTGAGCAAATCAATCCCAGGGCTTATTCTTTGTAAGCCTACTACTTATTCTATCAGTCACTTTTGCCGAACCGCTAAGTGATGGGAATGTAAACACACCAGCATCGGTTGTCAAGCGATGTTGGGGGGGACAAACACAGACACACAAACATATATATACATATACACAATGGGCTTCTTTCAGTTTCTGTCTACCAAATTCACTCACAAAGCTTTGGTTGGCCTTAGGCTAGAGTAGAAGACACTTGCCCAAGGTGCCATGCAGTGGGACTGAACCCAGAACCATGTGGTTGGTAAGCAAGCTACTTACCACACAGTCACTCCTACACTTGTTTACCATCCTTGAACAGTGACCTGTGCCTCTCCTTGAAAGTTAATTGTTAAGTTGAACTATGTAAGCTGTTCACAGCTAAATGCCTTTAAGAGGGTTATATGTTTTGTTGTAAGTCTACTGTTTGTCTGGCAGGTCACTGTCACACTATGATTCAGCTAGACAGGACATTTGTGTCTCTATTAATAATTATCAGATATACAATTTATTGAGAAGAGTCATTGCTACGTAACAATACTACACATACATATACACAGCCACAGTATGTAGTCATTCTACCTGCTAAGAATAGCAGCCAATTCTTCCTCAATTACACTCTACTGACAAACAAAAATGGACATATTGGATACTATAGTCCTAGATGTGTTATACTGAAGGTACATGGCTTAGTGGTTAGGGCATTTGGCTCATGATTGCAAGGTCGTGAGTTCAATTCCTGGCAACACATTGTGTCTTTAAGTAAGACACTTTATTTCATGTTGCTCCAGTCCACCCAGCTGGCAAAAATGATTAATACCTGTATTTGAAAGAGCTAGCCTCAGCATACTCTATGTGATACTGAATCTCTCTGAGAACTACATTAAGAGTACACGTGTCTGTGGGGTGCTCAGCCATATGCATATTAATTTCATGAGCAAGCTGTTCCATTGATCAGTTCAACTGGAACCCTTGCCATTGTAATGATGGACTGCCACCAGATGTATTATGACTTTCACATGGTCCAGGCCCTGTTAAGATGTTATGGCTTACGAAAGCTATGTCAGCAAGGCACAAGCTTCTGGTAGAACTTGTAATGCTGGAAAGGTCAAAGGATAGAGACAATACTAATATGAATAACCTACTCCAAGAGGTGTGGTTGGAGCATCGAATTTACGACCGTGAGGTTGTGAGTTCGAATCCCGGACTGGGCTGCATGTTGTGTTCTTGAGCAAGACACTTTATTTCACATTGCTCCAGTTCACTCAGCTGTAGATATGAGTTGTGACATCACTGGAGCCAAGCTATATCGGCTTTTGCCTTTCCCTCAGATAACATCGGAGGCGTGGAAGGGGGAGGCTGGTATGCATGGGCGACTGCTGGCCTTCCATAAACAACCTTGCCCGGACTTGTGCCTGGGAGGGTAACTTTCTAGGTGCAATACCATGATCATTCATGACTAAAAGGGGTCTCTGACTCCTAGAGGTAAAAATGGGTTTGTGTAAGGCCAATACCCCTACCTAGAAAGCAGCAAAGTTGCAGAAGTATCAGTGACAATTCAGAACTGAGACCTGGTAGAAGGCCTTCCTTCAGGGAAACATATGATGTGGTGCAGCAAAATCTGAAAGGAAGCTGCAAGGAAGAACAAGGGTTCAATTGGAGAGAAGCAGAAAAGACAGCCTAGTGTCAAAAACAGTGGCAAAAAAGTCATTGATGCCTTATGTTCCATAGCGCTTAAGTAAGATACATTATATCAGGAAACCAAGATGATCATAACTGAAAAAGCTTAAACAGCTTTGATCATAGGTCTATTCAGTCAAGGTTGGTTTAGACTAAGCAACACACACATGCACATGCAAACGCACACATACACACACTGGTTGTGATGGAATTATTGTTTTGCAGAGCTGTTGTTTAATCCAACACAACCCTATTCTGACTGATCTTTCATCAAAGACATCGAAACATTGGCCATCCTGCTTTTTATTTTTTTAAATTATCATTTTAGACTCTATATCTGTCTAGGACTATGTCATCAAGCTTGCATTTCCTTTAGAAGATTATGAGGCTGATCTGAAGGAGATTTAGTTTCTAATTTAAGCAAGTCGGGTGACTGTATTGATACACCTTCATTGGTTTGTAGAGGAATGTTGGTGTTGTTTAGCTCTAGGTCAGTCCTGATTCCACCATGACTATACCTTTTTTTTTCTTATTTATGCATGACTAGATTATACATTGTGTACTTTCTTTTTCAACCCAGTTGAATATGATTCAAGGGAATTTGGCTGCCATTTCTAGTCAGCCAAGTGACCATACAGGTCTTTGATTCAATGAAGAGCAACCTTTTACAGCAAGGTGGTCTGGGGGAAATGCTTACAAACCACCTATCTAAAAGACTATTTTACTGAGGAGGTGTAATAAAACCGAAACATGTCCAGAACAGTCACTGTCCTTTATAAACGTGATATTCCTCTTCCACTATATGCACAATTTCAATTAATTCAAACTTCAGAAATTGTCTTCCTTGCCTTTTTTGGTCAGGATTAAGCTAAAAGTTGTTTGCTTACTCCTCCCCCCATCTTCCTCACAATTACAAATGTCATTTTAATTAATTAAAAATATTTGGTCAACTACATTTAGTGAACCAACGTCAGTATTTGTTTTTCGTGTAATTCCCTCCTCGCTCAGCCATTTTTAAAATACTTTATGTCTTTCTTCTTTTTTTTACCGGTTTATTTTATTCAGTTTAATTTCTTTCTTTTGTATCCTTGGTTGATAATGTCTAGCTGACAAATACTCTATCGGTAAATGTTCTTCCTACACATTTTGCGCAGCATATTTCTAAAACAGAAATAGAGAAAGAGAAAAAAACCCTGCTCTGATACTGCTTGAACGTTTACGACGATGATCAGTAGTCTGGGTTCTCGTGCACTAAATGTAATATTTCCAACAAACTGTGACAGTCATGCAATAACACCCAACATGGGAAAGAAATCGTAAATAAACTTTGTAAACACCAGTACTTTTATTATTAATATTCTTTGTAGTGTGTAAATGAGATTGTATGCCCGTTTGACTCAGTGTTATTGTTAATTGACTTTTGTTAATTGCATTTTGTATGAAACTGTTATTGTACTTGAAATAAATTATTAGTTTTCTAGTCGGCTTTCAGGCTTCTAAATTGAAAGTCATTCGAACACAATGCTTTTTTCATAGTGGGGAATCTACGAAGACAGACCTTTAAAAACAGAAATTAACCAGAATCTTATGTTGTGACCAAGTTCACGTAACACTTGATCAAGGTTTTTCCTACCTTCTATGTAGTCTTTTCATAAATTCTTTAGCCAACATATACTCTCTTTGTTTTCTTCCTGGGTGGTTCACCAACTGAGTCCCTTGCTATCACTGCACTCACAACAGCCTAGTGGGTTCATTGCATAGTTGCCGTCCATCAGGCATGTATCAGCTGAAGCAAGTAACCACAGTAATTCATCAGAACCAAACGCAATGATGTGGCTGCCAATGTCTGGTCCGTTGTCGAAGAACAAAAATGGTTTGGACTTGGGAGCTGCAGTAGTTGTCCATTCTCCAGTAAGTTCCAGATCCTCGAGTCTTTCTGGTACTTGTGGTTAGAATTTTGATCCTTGGTTATACAAAGTTCTCTTTATGATGTCCTCACTTGGAAGTAACGCCTTTCCTTCAGCTGATAAGTCATGCAGGTTATTGCAGTAAATCTGGCTAGGTTTATCTTGTTTCTGCTGCTTTTCTCTTGATGTTGATGCATTTTGTGACTGAAATAGCCGCAGAATCAGGAGCGTAGTTGTGATCATTAGCTGGTATATAATCAGTCATATTAAGGCTGGTGGTCATGGTACTCTACAAAAAGATGTTCTCTTAGCACATCTCCATCTGATAGTTGTTGATCTTACAATCTGTTTTGTATACATGTATCTTTGGAAGCAAATCTTCTCTTTTCCTTCATTACTCGCCGTGATCTCCATGATGGGGTTGTAGTAGAGCCACTGAGATAAATGGTAACCAGAGTTACTGGTTTCGTATTTATTTTGTTAAGGAGTTACTGGGGCAGCTTGATGTATGCCCCAAAGTTAATCAAGCTGTCCCAGTGTACGTTCCAAAGTTCTGAAGGAAATTTTGTTTATTGTGCCATTTCTACCTAAATTCATGGAGGTCATGTCTGCAAGGAAAGTAAAGAAAGGAATTCCATGGAGAAAGACCTTCGGAAAGGACGGGGGATTTCAGCGGATGAGACACAAGAGAGGGTGACAGGATAAAGATGCATTGAATGGACCTCAGAGTACGCAACTAGTTCAGAGGGTGAGATGTTAACATTGCAGTGGAAGAGATAGACACAATAAACAGCTTAGTGAGACAGTTGCAGTGTGTTGGTGATTGAATCTTAGACAATTAACCGAAAGACTTTTTGGGTGTGATCTCAGATGTATGTGTGAATAATTACAGCACCATTGCACAGTTGCGAATGAGACACGAGACTGGACATTTGTACCAGCTTTGATGATTTTTAGTTGTGTTGTTAGTGAAGGCATAGTATAAAATTTCCTATAGTTATATTTAATGTCTGAGCTGTTGAAGGGAATTAAGTTGGAAGTTTTTCAGGTTTCCTTTCATAAAAGTGATACTGGTCTAGAATCCGTGTGTGGAACGTTCAGAGAGAATGTAGAGCAGTATCATTTTAAAAGGGTATGTGGTTAAAAGCAACAGTAAATAAATAATTAAATGCAGAGAAGGAGGAGGAGATGTAAGACGGTACCAAACTCTTAGGGTACACCAGATATAATCAAATATGAGTTTTGTAAGTGTTCAAGTGCTATATAAATAATAATAGACTAATGAAAATTGTTTTATACAGTGCTCAGATGCACATCTCATCAGAAAAAAAGGGTGAAGGACATCAGGTGAAATTCAGGAAGCGTGGAAGTTTTGAAGGATGCAGCATCTCGACAACCAACTCACTGATGCGAGTAGTTTATTCCATGTTTCAGCAATTCTGAGCGGGAAAAATGTTTCCGAAAATCATGGGAGCTGTGTATTTAAATCTTTAAAAATTTTGTAAACATGTCCAAGAGTGTTAGACAAACGAAATCTCAAAAGGTGCTCATGGTTGTTGTTAGAGTATGGTAGATGTTTGACAGCAGGTATTCGTCTGGTTGTACGTTTCTGAACAGTATCCTGGAGATTGATATACCGAGCAAGATAGTGGCTCCATGCTGGGTATAAAAACTCTAAGTGTGTCCGTATCATAGCCATATACAGCTTTAAATAGCTGGAGAGCGGCTGATGAAGGTCTTACTGAGAGATGTTAAGACATCCTCAACCTTCTTGACAATTTTAGAGATGTAGGAACAGACTGGTTAGAATTTTCCGAATGAAATTGGATGGTAAAATAGATGACATCCATAGACGGCCTAAATAGGTCCTCTCATAAGTGTCCTCATGTCAGACGCTGTCGAAGTCCAGGACAACGTTACTTTTGCTTAAGTTCTCAAGAGAGAGAGAGAGAGAGAGAGAGAGATGTAGTGTTATTTAAGTTTCAAGCAGATATGGCTCTGCAGAAACTAATGGTGGTTACTGTAAGAGATTGAAGATGATTAATGGGGGATGATGTTGATGATTTCTCCATCACTTTTGAGTTGCAGTGAGGGAGGATAGTACGAAAGTTTATGATTAGTTGTCACCATATAATGTTGCTCTTGTTAGGATTGAAAATCACTTTACAATGTTTGCCTAAACTGTAATAGATCTCTGTGTAAAAAAGAAGACTGAAGATTTTCGTGAGGATAGGAGCTAGTTCTGGTTCTTAGCATTCATGTTAGGATCGGTCGTACTGTTGAGTTGGAACGATTAGAGAAATTTATGCTCTTAACGACTGCGTGTGTACGATGTGATGTGACAGATAGGAAGGAAAGGGGAGTTTGAAAAGAGCTTTGTTTCGTTCAGCGTATACAGAGAGAAAAAGGGAGAGATATGATATGGTGATATATGCTCAACAGGCATTCGAGCTATGACCACTCCTGCAGGACCTCATTATTCTTAATGTCCTTCCTCTTCACCGTTTTGTAAGCTGATATGATCTGGTTTGAGTGAAATTTGGCTGCTATTGCTAGCATGTTGGGTAACGTATTAGAAGCTCCTTTGTTGGTGATGTGGTGGTGTTCTTTTTATCTTCACTTTCTGGCTTAGGCGGAATGGCTAGTACTCATGAGATTTGCAGGCCCTCCTACGCTAACGAGATTCATACCGTTAATGTTAGTCAACAGATGGCAAGATATGAGCAGAGAGGGAATTCCTGAGCGTAGATGTTATGTGTGTGTTTGTGTGTGGGGGGTGTATGTGTGTGTGTAGTAATGGTAGGCTTTGATCGAGCAGACCTGTGACCATACCGTTTTTTGGTTAATGTTGACATTATTACCCAGAAACGAAATCGTAAAAAAAAAAAAAAAAAATAGTGTAACGGGTGTTAAAAAAACAATGTAGGAAATGAATATGAAGACAAAAATGCGCGGAAAGCGACGGGATGGGGGTGGGGAACTGAAAATGAAAGTCCTAAAATAAATGCAATAAAAATAAAATATATGGAGGTAAGATAAAAATGAAAATAAATAATAAAAATAAAACCGTATGTATGTATGCGTGTCTGTTTGTCCCCCGTCGCTGATTCATGGCTAGTGATTGGACTTCGGAAAATTCACAAGATCCGATTTTTTCCCTCGTAAATTTAAGGAAAATGGATATCTTTTAATGAAATTGTAAATATATAACTTTCAAACGACATGCATTACGGATGCCTAATGTGCTGTAAACCCTTATTTTTGTTAGAAAAAAAAAGAAGGGAACCCCAATAAGTGCAGTTTTGAAGGTGAGATGCGAAACTGCATTAGTTACTTTTCTTTACCCATATTTTAAGACAACATTTTGTAGAAATACGATTTCTAGAGTGTGGATTACATTAGAATGAAAATTCAAACAAGTTTGAAAAGAATAAGTGAAAATGCTGAAGTTATAAAAATTAGTGGTAACGAAGTCTGAACAGGAGAGAGAAAGAATGATACAAAATTCTTACAAAAACCACATTGGTGTTTGTGTGTGTGAAACAAGTAAAATTATAATATTAAAACAAAATATCTTTTACATACCTCTTAAAAATCACTGGATATATTAATCCCAGATTGCAGATTGTGGCATATTAGGTCACCGTAATTCATTCATCGAAAAAAAGAAAAACATTTTCTAATAGTTCCGGTTTCTCCCCGGCCTTTTTCTCCGAACAAAAAGAAGGGGGTTTGCGGCACATTAGGCATCCGTAATGCATGCTTTTGCAAGTTATATATTTACAATTTCATTAAAAGATATCCATTTTCTTAAAGTTACGAGGGAAAAAATCGGATCTTGTGAATTTCCGAAGTCCAATCACTAGCCATCAATCAGCGACGGGGGACATACATACATACATACATACATATACGGTTTTATTTTACCCACATGTATTTAATTGCATTTATTTTAGAATTTTCATTTTCAGTATATCTTTATTTTTACGTGAATATTATTATTATTTTTTGCTTTTTTTTTGTGTTTTTATATTTTATACCTTATATGTTATATATCGTATATTTAAATAAAATTATTAACACACACAAAATTAAACATATTTTCATCTACTCAGTCTGTTAGAGGATCTCAATTGATGATCATGTAGTCTTCTTAATGTCCATTGGTTCTCAAGATATTTTACTCTAAATATTCAAAATGCAAATTTATTTTATTCTATGTTTGTAATTTGTATTGCGTGTGAACTGAAACAATTGTAGGCCTTATTTAAAATGTTAATAAATTAATTTATATCCATTGAATCTCTCCATTTTCTTACACACACACACATACATAAACGTATATATATATATATATATATATATATATATATATATAATATATATATATATATATATATATATATATATATATATATATATATATATATATATATATACGAGGGGGGCTGAAAAGTTACTGCTTTTAAGGCTGTCCCGAAAAGCCTGGTTTGAGGCCCAACTTTCTGGGTTCTTTTACAAGGCTTAGAAAAACTGAAGGATCGCTGCAATAAGGGTGTAACTCTGAGAGAGGAATGTGTTGAATAAAATCATAACTGATCCTCCTATATTTTCTTTTACCCAAAGCCAGGAACTTTTCTGCACTCCCTCGTATATATATTACGGGTTTCTTTCAGTTTCCTCCTATCAAATCATAAGGCTTTGGTCGGTCCGGGGCCCAAGGTGCCACTTAGGGGGATTGAACTCGAAACTATGTTGGGAATCATACTTCTTAACACACAGTACAGCTCGGCAACAAAAGACTGGCAATCTAAAGTATAGGCACTAATCGTAAACGGTTGTGTATTTAATTCTAATGTATTTTCTTTATCTCCTCCATAATGATAATTTTTTTATCGTAATTATTAAACTGAATGTTTTCACAGCAGAAGATAGGAAGGGAAAAAAAACTTACGAGTCAATCCCACCCCACCACATACACACAAAACTTTACAAACCGCACAGTTACAAAGGAGTGGCTGTGTGGTAAGTAGCTTGCTTACCAACCACATGTTTCCGGGTTCAGTCCCATTGCGTGGCACCTTGGGCAAGTGTTTTCTACTATAGCCTCGGGTCGACCAAAGCCTTGTGAGTGGATTTGGTAGACAGAAACTGAAAGAAGCCCATCGTATATATGTATGTGTGTGTATATATATATATAATATATATATATATATATATATATATATATATATATATATATATATATATATGTGTGTGTGTGTGTGTGTTTGTCCCCCCGCAATATCGCTTTACAACCGATGCTGGTGTGTTTACGTTCCCGTAACTTAGCGGTTCGGCAAAAGAGACCGATAGAATAAGTACTGGGCTCCAGCATGGCCACAGTCACAAGACTGAACAAGTAAAAGAGTAAGAGTACACACACAATGAAATTAGCACTTTCCTTTCACTTTCAATTAAAGCAGCCTATATCTCTTTCACCAACATATACGTACAAAGTTCGAAAGATCGCCCCTTTTTAAAACTACGGGGTGTTATTTTTAGGGTGTCGAACGACCCTGTTAGGCGCCTGCGTTATCTCTCACACGTTATGATGATGGCAATTGTGATGTTATTTCGTGATTTCGTGGTGGTTGTGTATGGAAGGAAAAACATGAGATATGCAATGGTTGTACTGACAGTTGGTGTTTAGTCACTTCTGAACTAGGAGTCGTATGATCAATGGCAATCTAACTGTGACCATCTTGTCTTTTATCCAGGCACTATATATATATATATATATATATATATTATATATATATGTGTGTGTGTGTGTGTGTTTGTCCCCCCGCAATATCGCTTTACAACCGATGCTGGTGTGTTTACGTTCCCGTAACTTAGCGGTTCGGCAAAAGAGACCGATAGAATAAGTACTGGGCTCCAGCATGGCCACAGTCACAAGACTGAACAAGTAAAAGAGTAAGAGTACACACACAATGAAATTAGCACTTTCCTTTCACTTTCAATTAAAGCAGCCTATATCTCTTTCACCAACATATACGTACAAAGTTCGAAAGATCGCCCCTTTTTAAAACTACGGGGTGTTATTTTTAGGGTGTCGAACGACCCTGTTAGGCGACTGCGTTATCTCTCACACGTTATGATGATGGCAATTGTGATGTTATTTCGTGATTTCGTGGTGGTTGTGTATGGAAGGAAAAACATGAGATATGCAATGGTTGTACTGACAGTTGGTGTTTAGTCACTTCTGAACTAGGAGTCGTATGATCAATGGCAATCTAACTGTGACCATCTTGTCTTTTATCCAGGCACTATATATATATATATATATTATGACTACATTTGCTAACGTCTCTCCTCTGAAGAGGGAAACTTTAAAATTTCTAGCATGTCGTTAGCTCTTTATGATGGCAGTTTAGTCGTTATGAATATGCACGCGCACGCATTATCGAGGTCGGGGTGGAGATAGTTTTGCTGGTGTTGGTGTGATAACGCTCAGAAAACGTGTTGTTGGAAGGTGGAGAGGGAGTTAGCCGTGTAGTAGTGATGATAGTGTTGGTGATTGAGGTGGTGGTTGTGGTAATGTAACTGCGAACAGAAATATGGTGGAGTGGGTGTCAGGATGGGGATTAGATTGAGAGTAAGTTTTAATTCGAAGCACTAAACTGGAGGGCTTTTAATCAAATGATTCAGTAATGATTTTTTACTCATAGCATGGGAGAGCATCATCATTTTCTTTATGTTGAAAGACAAGATTTATTTGTTACGCTCAATACTTCAATCAGTCCCATGATACTCGGTTTGTTTCTGTCTCTTTCTTTCCCCTTTGTTTCTTCATTCAATACAACTTTAGAAAATCGTATGCTTCTTCTTTTTCTTTTATACCTTTCTTTAGTTTTCTTAATCTAAAGATTTCTTTCACTCGGGGCATTAAGGACATTGCTTTTTTTTTAATTATTTGTAATGCATTCATTCATTTTAATTATGGCTAATAAAAAGTGAATCGTAGCATGTATTTGTGCTCATGTACACGTATGTGTATGTGTATTTACGTTTTCATATTGATATTGAAATACGCTGGTAGTCTGCGTGTCTGTGATATATGCATATCTTCATGCTGCGCGACTTCGTGATATTTTAGAGATGTGTGAGCGTGTGTATACGAAAGTCCATATGTTAGCGATGTAGTTAAGTTAGGTGAAAGAAGAGAATTCTCGTCTCTTGATGGATTATCTCGGTTTGTATAAATACTAAGGTTATAGCTAACAACAGATAACTGTCACATCAAGATGGCTAAGCCTGCGCTTAATGTGCAGGAATTTCTGTGTGCATCAGCCTGTGCGTGTTAAGGTTTTCACCTCTTTTGATGTCAAGAAAGCCAGAAATAGTAGTGAAGTCAATAAGCTATGTAGGCTAACATTACTAATCCATCAGATTGAAAATTTTCGGGCTGACACACTGTAAAATATAACAGTCTGTGATGGAATGTGTGAAGATAATCTCTCCTACATCCTCAACAAAGTTGCTTCATTTGTTCAATGTAGCAGCATTCTTTAAAGTAAGGACCACTTCGGAGCTAATTCAATAAACATCTTTTATCTTTCACTTGTTTCAGTCATTAGACTGCAGCCATGCTGGAACCGCCTTGAAGAATTTTAAGTCAAATGAATCAACCCCAGTACTTTTTGCGGATCTTTTCGGTTCGAACGGCAGTTTTTTCTAGCGGTGTCATATGAAATTGTCACCCATAATTATGACCCTAGTATCGATCTATTGCATTTCAATCTGTTTTAGGGTTAGGGGTGGGGGGAAGGGTATCTTTTTTTCTTCAGAAATGTAAATAAACCCAATCTGTTTCTTAAACGAGACATATTCATACAGCACAGAATGTTTTCAACTCAATAGACGTCATTGATTGGTTGAAATTGCAGAAAAAACCACAACAAATATCTTACAACCTATAGAATTTTCTCAATAAAGCTAAGAGAAAAAGATGTTTTATAAACACATTCTACCAGTATATGAAGTTTAGAAGTGTATAGTTACGTGGAAATTATTTTAAAAAACTGCCGTTTAAACCGAAAAGATCCCTTTTTGCTGAATCACTAAGTCACAGAGAAGTAAACACACCAGCACTGGCAGGGCACAAACACGCGCACACACACTTATATATGCAATGCGTTTCTTTCAGTTTCCACTCAAGGCTTTTGTTGCTTAAGGTGCCACTTAGTGCGACTGAACATGAACCATGTTGTTGGGAAGCCAACTTCTTATCACACATATATACATATCCACAATAAAATTGGAATGACTTTGGCTACAAACACTCATCAACCACAATCAACACCACCACACACTCTATATCGACAAATTACCCTATCTTTTTTCAAATATTTATTCACAAGAAATTGATACTTTGGTCTACTTACACTTCCTATCTAAATTTCACTGGTTGGATTAGATGCTTCATGGAACTTGTTTTGATTCTTTTGCATTCTGCATTCAAATCCTGCTGTGTCCTACTTAGGTGGTAGTCTTAATTCATTGCGCAGTTTAGCACCACCACCATCACCACCAGACTCCTTAGGTGCCTTTAGTAGAGTCCAATCTGTTGCAAGCATTTGAAACAGGTATCTGGTCTGAGGAAATCTTTCCCTCTCACAGCTACCAATCTTGAAGACTCTGTAAAAGTCATAAAGTACTGCCTTTCTTTTGACTATAAAGGAAAAAAACCCACCTCGACATAGATGCTCAACCTGCCAAAAATAGCAGCTAAAACTTATTCAAATCAGACACTAACATGTTCACAAAAAAAGGAAGAGAAAAATCAGAGATAATGTGATTACAGATACAATGTGCTTGAGAAACCAAAGATGGGATAGTCACAGCTGGACTGCTTTTTAATCATAGATCTGTGTAATCAAAGCTGATCAATGGATAAACAGCATCAACAATAACCTGTACAGGTTTATCTCATTTCATATCTACAGTTAAATGTTCTAAAGAATCTCACTCCCCAATAATCACTCACATGATGTTTTTTTTTCCTCAAGCCCTAGGACTCATAATACCAGTTTTCATGGTGTATAAGTGACCAAGATCCCAGTATGCCCTCTGAAAAGGCCATTGCTCTATTGCAGGTTCCAAAGCCAGTAATTTTGAGGAGAGGGTGCAAATCAATTACAGTGACCCCACAGGGATGAAAAGCAAAGTTGACTGCTGTAAGATTTGAACTCAAAACTTAAAGAGCCAGAGAATATATCTCTAAGAATTTTTGTCCAATGTGCTAATGATTCAGCTAGCTCACTACCTTATAATACATGATGTGCCCTTGAAGCTCATCCACTGTAAAACTAGTGGATGACCAACACCTCTCTGTACTCTCCTATTAGGTGGCCACACTAACTGTGGAATCATTCCAGCCAGCTGCATCATGAGCAAATGAAATAACTGTTAGGTATACAAGACTCTTGCTGGCCACAATGAGGGAGTGTACTTCACCATATTAACTACTTTTACAGCTAGATAAGCTGGGAAAGCAATATGTTAAGTGTCTTTAATATATGGCTTTTAAACATAGTCCAGAACAAAGAGAGTGACTGGAAATAAATTAGCACTTTAGATCTGAAGCCATCATCTTAACTAGGCCAGCAGCATCTCATAAAATATTATTTGCTATTGATTATTAGTTTGTTGTAAAGATTTAACATTCAACTCATGAACCAGTTATTCACAGACACACACACACACACACACATACATAAAAAGCATGAGTCTGGAAATAATGAACATTAACTTTTATCACTTACTTCACAATATGGATTATCCATTGGAATCTATCATATAACATTCAATTATTTCAGAACAGAATTTTCAGGCTTGTCTTTTATTTCAATACTGCTTTTTTAATGGATCTGTTGGTTGTTCCATCACCTCCAGCACCAATCCCATTAAACTTCAACAGCCAAGCAATCATTCATACAATACCACACTAAAAGCATTTCAGGCTTACCAGGCATTGTTTTATATTTGCATTTACAGTGTGCCACAAACTGTATTTCCTCCATAACATAAATATGCTACTTAGATGAAAAGAGAAAAAATGGTGGTAGAACATAAGCATACCTTTATCTAACATGGTTGTGTTAAGCAAATCTGCAATTTTGATGGAAGTAGGTTAGTTAATTACAGACCCCAGTACTTGACTGGTACATTATTTTATCAACCCCGAAGGGATAAAAGGTAAAGTCAACCTCAGCATAATAAGACAGAGAAAATATTGCAAAACATTTTCACCTTTGCTCTAAAGATTTTGCCAGCTTGCCACACTTATAGTTTCAAACTTTGGTAAAGGCCAGAAATTTTGTGAGTCAGGAGTTGGTTACATTGACTCCAGTGCTCAACTGTTACTCATTTTATTGATCCCAAAAGGATGAAAGACAAAACTAACCATGACAGTATTGGAACTGAGAACATAAAAAATCCAGAAGAAAAGCTGTTGTTAAGTATTTTGTTTGTCCACACACTAATGATTCTGCCAGCTTTCCAAACACAAAGCCAACAGTTTTGAAGAGAGCTGGTTAGTAGATACTACCAACCCCAGTATTTGACTGGTACTTTATTTTATTGACCCACAAAATGCCAAGTTGTCCTCAATGGAATTTGAACCCATAACATAGAGAGCTTGAACAAGTGTGGCAAGACAGTTTTTACCAATGCTCTAATGATTCTGCCAATCTATTGCCCTTCTTACAATGCTTTCTAATTTAGACACAAAGCCAAAAATTTAGAGGGAAGGGGCAAGTTGATACCATTGATTCCAATATGTTGCTGGTACTTTGTTTTATTGACCCCAAATGGATAAAAGATAAAGTTGACCTAAGTAGGATTTGAAACCAGAACATGTGTTCTATGAAATACTGCAGTGCATTTTGTCCAGGACTAACAATTCAGCTAGCAAGCTGCCTTGATAAAAATAACATTGGTAGTGTTTAAAGCCTCACTAAGTGTTATTAATAATCCTTTCTACTGAAAGCACAAGGCCTCAAATTTGAGGTAAGGGATTATGTCGATTACATCGACCCCAGTGTGTAACTGGTACTTATTTAATTGACTCCAAAAGGATGAAAGGCAAAGTCAAGCTCAGCAGAATTTGAACTCAGAACGTAGCGACAGACAAAATACCACTAAGCATTTTGCCTGGCATACTAACAATTCTGCCAGCTTGCTGCCTTAAGTGTTAATAATAATAATGGTAGTGTTATGGATAGCCTGTAAGACTATCTGAATGGCACACCTAACAAAAAAAATTATTTTAATAGCATGCTCTAACAAACAATGTCTTATGTGGCTGGCTTCTCAAAAAAGGTTGCCCATGCATTTGAACTCAGAATAAAAAGATGGATGAAATGCTGCTAAGCATTTTGCCCAGTGTGCTAATGATTCTGCCAGCTTGCTGCCTTAATATAAATGATAATAATAATTTCAAATGATAATAGAGTAGACACTAAAGAAATCAAGAAAATTGAGGAATATGAGGACCTAACCAGAGGGATGGCAAGAGTGAGGAAGACAAAAACAATTATTCCTGCGGTAATTGGTGCACTTGACACGAATCCCAGACTGCTACCTAAGAGGCGGAATGATATTGGAATTGAGATTTTCTCTGCTGAATTGCAGAAAAGTGCAATCTTGTATTCTGCAAGAATCTTTAGAAAGATTCTTGAGATCTGATGAGACATGTTGTCAACAAACCTCAAACTATTACATGCTAGCTAAACTAGCATGTAATAGTTTTAATAACAATAATAATAGTCCTTTCTACTAAAGGCACAAGGGCTGAAATTTAAGGGATCGGGATAGTCAGATACATTGACCTTGGTGGGATGGAAGACAAAGTCAACCTCGGCAGAATATGAACCCAGAACGCAGCATTCGTCCAGTGTGCTAACAATTCTGCCAATTCACTGCCTTATATAATAATAATAATAATAATAATAACAATTATCATTATTATTATTAAAATTGTTCCTAATTTAGACAGAAAGGCAAAGTTGACCTTCGTGGGATTTGAACCTAGAACATAAAGAGCTGGAAGAAATGCTGCTAAGCATTTTGGTGGGATGGGCTAGGAGATTATATTGGCCCCAGGACTCAACTGGTATTTATTTTATCAACCATGAAAGGTAAAAGCGACCATGGTAGCAATTGATCCCAAAATATAAAGCTGGAAGAAATGCCACAAAACACTTTGCCTGACACGCTAACAATTCTGCTAGTCCACCACTCTAATAATAATAATAATAATAATAATAATAATAATAATAATAATTACAACAACAACAACAACAATAATCCTTTCTACAATGGGCACAAAGCCTGAAATTTAAGGGGACTGGGTTAGTCAATTACGTTCGCCCAGGGCGCAACTGGAACTTATTTTATTGAACCTGGAAGGATGAAAGGCAAAGTCAACTTGGATATAATTTGAACTCAGAACATAAAACCAGAAGAAATACTGTGAAGCATTTTGTCTGGTATGCTAATGATTCAGCTAGTTCACATCCTTTATAATAATAATAATAATAACAATGACAATATATTGCTCTATGCGTATGTGTGTTGTGGAGTAGACAGAAGTAAAAAATAGACAAAAAACAAGTGATGGTGTTTGAAAAGGTTTAGTGGTTTTCTATTTGGTCAACATCAAGATCAGCAATGGGGGGTTTGTCCCTCCCATAATAGTCCTCATTTTCAGTCATTTGATCCTCATCATCGTCGTCGTCATCATCATCATCACAGCCACAGAAACTAGGATTAGACTCATCACTCACATACACCAGTGGGTCCCAGCCAGCTGGACCAACAGACCGACTTGAAACAACAAAGGGTCTTTCAAAGCTGGCATCGTCCCAGCGAGAACATCCATCGTCAGAATCATTTCGTCTAATGTTATGAAGGGAATTGGGGCAACATTCATCGGCAGTGGGTTTCTCGGCAGCAGCAGCAGCCCGAGCAGCAGCCTCTCCAGCTTCTGTGGCAGCTGAGATTTCAGCATCTTCCGACATGATATCATCAGTGTGGTCATCAGGTAAAAGGCAGGTTGATCGGAGAACTTCAATAGAAACTGGCTCTGAGACTGACATTGGGTTCAAGTTTGGCTTCGCAGTTGTCATTTGGTCTTCAGGAAACTGTTGAAACCAACTAACTTTTGGCCCCTGGAAAAGAAAAGAAAAAAAAAACCAAATTATTGTTGACATCATAAGAATTCAGAAACTATGAGAACATGAAATAAGTTTTTGGAATTCTTTATCCTCTTGAAGAAGATAAAGCTGTAAATCATGTGTTACACAACACTGGTCACAATGTGCAGTGTATCATTTTAGCCACTCCACTGGCTAAGCAAGCAGGCAAACATTCCCTCTTGATTGAAAGTAGATTGGAGCAATGTGAAATGGAGTGTTTTACTCAAGAACACAATGCACTGTCCAGTCTGGGAATGGAACATATGCTCTAGCATTTGTGAGGGCAACACCCTAACCACAAGGCCACGTGTCTTTGCAAAGCTGTAAATAACAGAGTGTAAGATTAAAAAAACTCTCTTGACTAGGAAAAGTTGAAGGCTGTCCATGGGATTTGAGCTCAGATCTACTGTAAACATGACATGTTTTTCTACCTAAAAGGTTTTTAAACCCAATAATTATATTATTTATAGCTTTATATGCATCAAGACTCATCCTTCCAAAAAATAGAATTATAAATTACCATGGCTGTGTGGTAAGAAGTTTTGTTTCCCAACCACATGGTTCCAGGTTCAGACCCATTGCATGGCACCTTGGGCATGTGTCTTTTAATATAACCTTGGGCTGACCAAAGTCTTGTGAGTGGATTTGGTAGATTGAAACTGAAAGAAGCCTGTCATATATATATACACACACAAATATGCAATGACATGCATACACACCATGTGTGTGTGTGTGTGCATGTCATTGTTTATCCCCCACCACTGCCTGACAACCAGTACTGGTGAACTTACATCACTATAACTTAGTAGTTCAGCAAAAGAAAGACCAATGCAATAAATACTAGGCTTTACAAAAAATAATTAGTACTGGGATTGATTCTTCAAGGTGGTGCCCCAGCAGTCTAATGACTAAATCAAGAGATAAAAGCTAAAGATATTTGATAGTATATATCAGAGGTTCTCAACCATTTCTTTTACCTATTTTAATCTGGTAGACCTCCAAAGCCATTCAATGTTTAAAAACTAGTTTTATAGAAACTTATTTCAAAATTCTTATTTTGTTATTCACACATTAACTTGTGTAGGTCAAACTATGTAAACTATTAGAGAAAGAAACTTTGCAATACATACAAATACATGCATCTAAAGCAAAAATTTTTCAGGGGCCTTTAAAACATTACTTTGGGTCCCAAATTTACTACTTTGTTGCATAGACCCCTAAAAATCTTATATAGACCCTCAAGGGCCACATGGACCTCAACCATTAGTATATATGATGTATGTTTTTTTCAAAAAAATGTCTCAAAAAAAAAAGAAAAAAATTACCATGGGTCCTATATTTGAAGTTTGGTCAATAATATATGCTTTAATGTACTAAAAACTATTTTGTGTCTTTTATGCCATCAAACATGGTACTCCAAAATTTAAAAAAAAACAAAAAAACTTGGAGCAGGCATGGTTATGTGTTAAGAAGCTTGCTTTCTAATCACATGGTTCCAGGTTTGGTCCCACTGTGTGACACATTGGGCAAGTGTCTTCTTCTATAGTTTTGGTATAGCCTTGTGAGTAGATTTGTTAACAGAAACTGAAAGAAGGCCATTGTGTATATATATTTATATATATATATATATGTGTGTGTGTGTGTACCTTTGTGTTTATGTTTGTCTACCACCACCACTTGAGAACTGGTGTTGGTGTGTTTACATCCCTGTAACTTAATGGTTCAAAAAAAGAGACCAATAAGAAAAATACCAGGCTTAAAAAAAAAGCAAAGAAAGCATCCATTCGACCAAAAATTCTTCTAGCCAGTGCTCCAGCATGACATCAGTCCAATGATTAACAATATAAAAGATAAAATAGGAAATTGATCCAGGTCAGTTCTCATCAAGCAGATCTGCAATCATGATGATGCAATTGACCCCAGCACTTACTTTTTAATCTAGTACTCATTCTCTTGGTCTCTTTTGTTGAACTACTAAGTTATGAGGATGTAAACAACTGACAGCAGTTGTCAAGTAGTGGTGGGAGATACGTATTAAGACACACACACACACACACACACTCAAAACTCTAATGATGACCGTAACAGTTATGAAAGCACTCAGCACACTGTGAAATGGTTGGCATTAGGAAGGTCATCCAGCTATAGAAAACAAAGCCAAAACAGATTAAGGAACCTGGTGTGGCTCCAGGCCTTGTCAGTTCCTATCAAGTCATTCAACCCATGCCAGCAGGGAAAATGGACGTTAAATGTTGCAGCTGCTGATGATGATGATGTTACATAATTACTGTTACAGTGAAACTAGATTTCATAGTTCAAAGTCTGACATTTCAAATCCATATTGGTCAGTTAACATCTCAATTAAGCAGCTAATAATATAAGACTTCCATTGACTACAGTAGCGGGTGCTACAATTAGTGAATTAGGGCAAAACTGATGGTTTCAAGAATCACTCACCCGAAACAATTTACTCAGGTGGGATGAGTCAACGATATAAGTAGCTTCATCTGATAATAAGTAAAACAGTAGACACATCTTACTGCAAATAAATTCCTCCCTCCCTTCTACTTTTATCCACTATCACACCATACTATCACTCTTCTTTGCTCTCTCCTTCCAAATTATATATTCACCACTATTTTGTAAATATCTCTCCTTCCTCTATCTCTTTCTCTGCCATAGGCACAAACGTATTTCAGTCCAAACATTAATACATTATGTCACATAAGAAAGCACATTCATAGTCATTGTACTACTTTTTCTCTCTCCCTCTTCCACCCTCTATCTCTCTCATGCAAACACACACACAAACTACCTATGATCTTAAGAACAATACATAGTTACTATTTCACATATGCACAAACACATATACGCAGATTTCCTCAAACAACCTCATACTCTCCAGATGATAGAAAGATTCTCCACCAATACTTAGATTTAATGTGAAAATTCCTCCACCCAACAAAAGTGATTATGTTCATGGAGCTGACATCACAGGTCTGAATACAGAAGTAACCTCTTATGTAGCTGCCTAACTTGCTAGAAATAGCAAACAAATTTTCTCAAAATCACATTTTGTGGATATTTAAGAAAAGAAGGGCACATTGGAAAGATGCAACAGATGGAATCATCATGACTGGAGGATCTTTGATCGTAAGTGCCCACATAGAGGATAAACAGCATTACTAGCTCTTCTCCAACTACCCTCTCATCAATTTATCCCATTCACTCCTCCAACGCCTTTCTCAAACAACAGGCTAGCCGCCACCACTGTCACCACCACCACCACCATAATCAGAATCCCCCATACATACCACATAACTCACCTGATGCAGATTCTGTAAGATTTGTTCACTGGCTTCTGTCTGACATGTAGAATTGCCATAAGCAGTCTGAGGGAGACGGGAAGAGTGAATAAGTGAGATAAAAGAGTGAGTATGTGAACACAAGAGAGAGAGTTTTATATATATATATACACATATACATATATACATACACACATGCACACACACACATACATGCATATGTATAATGTGTTTGAGTGTAAGAGATACAGATAAACTGGACAGATAAGGTGTGCTGGAGGGGAGGGTTTTAGATGAGGTTGAGAAAGGTTAATTAGTAAAGAAGATAATAAGTGAAAAAGAAAAAAAACAACAACAAATTTGGATTAACTAGTGCACTCAGTACACCATCTTAACCTACCTGCCCATCCCTCACACTAGCACCGGTCACCCACAATCACAAAAGCAAATACTGCAAATTCTGTGTGGGTGTATTTATATTTGTATGTATAAGTGTCTGCAATTTGATTTTTAACACAAATAAAAGACAGTACAGGGATAGATATTACATGATATGCATACACAACTGAACAAATAAAGCATACATAAGACATACACCTACATGCAATTATACATGAACACACAAATACATACATTCACTTATATATACACACACACACAGTCATACAATTATAGTCACACATCATCACCAGAATCCTTTTTACATCTGTGTTTTTTTCTCCCTGCTTGAATGAGATGTATAGATCTTTTCCAGCATAGTTATGCCATGTGTTGTAGTCTTTTTCTTATCTCCTTTGTGAGGCTTAGCCTTTTGAAACAAATTTTCACCCTTTCTTCCTAACCCTTCATCCACAAGTTCCTTTCACTTAAATCACACTTTTTTTCAACCCAACACTCTGTCATTCTCCATAAATATCATCACATGCCAGCCAATGTATTCTTCTCTCCTGTACACTACATCTCATGGCTCTTATACACAATTTTTCTCTCAGTTCATTTGTGCTCAGTCATTCATGCACACAAACATTACATATCTAGTGGAGCATGTGCATCTCATTTCTTTACAGCCTTGCACATCCACTACATTCAGTATCCATGATTTACTGGTATACAACACTATACTTCATATACAAGCATCATACAATCTGCCTTTCACTTGAAGTCAGATACTCTTTGTTGTCAATAGAAAGGTAATATCACCCAAAGACTTTCCACTTTGTTCTTATTCTTGTTACTATGCTTTCCGAGCACCCACTTCTTCTGAGCATTTGAAGCAATTTACATCATGGGTGCTCTGACTGCTTGCTAACTGCTCCTGTGTGTCTTCTACATACAAAGTCTTACTTCTCTATCAATTGTCAATCCCTTTATACCTCTCATACACCCATAATTTACACAGGATACACCAGCCCTGGTTAAACTGTCTGATCCATGCCAGCATGGATGACAGACGTTAGATAATAATATGATGTACACCTTTTCTGCATATTTTGTAAGGCCACTTCCTTAATATCTAATGAATCCCATCTTCTTTCTTGCTAACTAAAACTTTTATCCTTGTTAGGTTTCATTAAGATCTTTTGGTTCTAAGTTCTGATAAAACTCTTGGAATTTCTTCTTTAAATTTTGTACAGATTCAGCTTTGAGAATTAAAACATCAGCTTACAGGAGTTCCCACAGATTTAAATTTGTCTGAGAACCATAATAAATGTGAGAAAACTGAGAACAAAGGAAACCCACTAGCACACCATATTTTTTAATGAGCATGTTGCTAACACTTCTAACCATATAGCTGTCAACTTCAGTTAGTAGCCCCTCTGTTGGGTCTACTTGGAATAATCCTACTCACTTCCATGTGTTCTCTACATTCGACAATTTCTTGTAATAACATTTCCAAGCCTCTCTCTATTTGGCATCAGTGAGGTTAAAGTGTGCTACTATCAGTCCACACACACTTTCCAACAATCTCTCAATTTGTAGTGACACTTTGCATTGTACTCTGGGATATCACAGGCTTTTGATCCTCTTATTGCATAACATTAGCAAAACATTTTCAGATTCACATTAACACAACATTCTGAAGTGTTTATATGAAACACTTTAGACATCTACTTTAGATGCTGCTGCTGCTACTCTTAATAATAATAATAATAATAATAATAATAAAAAACAGAAGAACTAAGAAGGAAGTTAATATGAATGGAGGACTCTGCACAAAGGCAGGAGTAGCAAGATTATACCTACCTAGAAAGGAAGGTGGAAGGGGGTTGATATCAGTAGAAGACTGCATGGAGTTAGCTAGAGTATATATACACTCCTATGTACATAATAGTGAAAAAAAGTTTATTAAAAGCTGCTAGAGTCACAGCAAGACACAGGGAAACCAAAACCCCAAACAAAGTAAAAAAAAAAACAGAAAAAAGAACAGAAATTATCTGACTGGTAGGAGAAGGTGTTGCATGGTAGATTCCCAAAGATAGTTGTAGCAAATAATAGTAGTGAGACATGGTTATGGTTGCAGAAAGGAAAGCTGAAGAGGGAGACAGTAGCTGCACAAGATCAAGCATTAAGGACTAATTGGATAAAAGCCAAGATAGACAAAAACCAAGTAGATTCCCAATGTAGACTTTGCAAATCAAAAGAGGAAAGCATTACTCTTATAGTAAGTGAATGGAGTATGCTGGCACAGAAAGAGTACAAGAAAAGACATGGCAATCTAGGGAGAGCAATCCACTGGGAGCTATGTAGAAAGCTAGGATTTGAACATACTGGTAAATGGTATGAACATGAATCTAACAAAGTCCTAGAAAGGAAAAAATATAAGATGTAATGGGACTTTAACATTCAGACTGACAGAGTAATAGAAGCTAGAAGGCCTGATTTGGTAGTAGTATATAAAGGGAGTAGAAAGTGCCTAATAATTGACTTTATAAGTCTCAAATGTTGAAAAAATTAATATGTAAGGTATAGAAAAAATAGCAAAGTACCAAGACCTAGCTATTGAATTAGAGAGATTATGGAAAGTGCAGGTATGCATCCCAGTAGTTATAAGTGCATTGAGAAATATCCCTAAAGATCTGAATAGGACAGAGGAAATAGGCATAAAACCCAGTTTAGTACAGCTCCAGAAAACAGTGTTATTAGGGACAGCTAGGATACTTAGAAGGATTCTTGGCATCTAAGATTATTTGCTGTAACCCAATAGGAGGGTTCTAGGTATCTAAGGTTACTTGTTGCAGCCTGATGTTAGGATTCTTTTCTTTTCCAACAGTCTAATCTGTTGAGTGTATATGAAAATAATAATTATAATAATCCTTTCTACTAAAGGGACAAGGCCTGAGATTTTGAGGAGAGGGGACTAGTCGATTTCATCAACCTCAGTGTTTCACCCTGAAAGGATGAAAGGCAAAGTCGACCTTGGTAGAATTTAAACTCAGAATGTAAGGATGGATGAAATGCTGCCAGGCATTTTGCCAAACGTGCTAACGATTCTGCCAGCTCGCCACCTTCATAATAATAATAAGAAGAATAAGAACAAGAAGCGGATATATAAACCCACATCATCGACCTATGTGTGTGTGTGTGTGGGGGGGGATGGATGGATGGATGAATGTATGGATCAAAAGAAGAAAAATGAAATCAATATCAAATTAATGCTGGCTGTATTTACATACACTCACAACACATTGTACGTATGGTGTATATAGGTTCAAAAGTGCAATGTACTTATATGTCTAATGATAAGTATCAATGTAGGTTCGTGTGGTCTTGAGTAGCTTCAGGGGAAATTCATGTTTCAAGCATTTGAAGCTAAAGGTCATCTTATGCTGATTCCAACTATTACAATGATGAAAAATGGTTTATTCTGTCATTTTCCTTATTCTTGGGGGGTCTTTAAAAGTCATGGGCACCATACATAAATATATTACAGAGTGCAAGGTGTGACTGTGTAGTTAAGAAGTTTGCTTTTCAACTACATGGTTTTGAGTTCAGTCCCATTGCGTGGCACTTTGGGCAAGTGTCTTTCTACTACTACAACCCCAGGCTGACCGAACCTTGTGAATGGATTTAGTGGATGGAAACTGAAAGAAGCCCATTGTGTCTGCATATATATGAGTGTGTGTGTTTCGTAGTCTTGATATTGCACCATAGTTGTGATTGCTACTGTTATACAAGCAGTCTGGCCATGGCATAATATCTTGCTTGAAAACAGGCAAGGGTTAGCAACAGAAAGAGCATCGGGCTTTGAAAAATCTGCTCCAATAAATACTAATCCATACAAGTATAGAAAAAGTGGATGTTGACATCATAGTGAAGATGATGATAGTGACACACAAAAAACATACATCCAGATATATTTCAACCTGGGTCATAATTTCTCTGAAGTATTCGTTTTATTTTTTTTTGCAACATAGAACTCCCAGCCTAACTCTTTTATTTTATACATACACCATTATGCTTGGTTTAATACCACCTCCTCACCCATGGATTTTGCTCTTCACACCTACACTTCTCTAGATTCTTTTATTCTTTTACTTGTTTCAATCATTTGACTGCAGCCATGCTGGAGCACCACCTTAAAGGAATTATAGTTGAAGAAATTGACCCCAGAACTTATTCTTTGTAAGCCTAGTACTTATTCTATCAGTCTTTTTTGTCAAACTACTAAGTTATGGGGATGTGAGTACACCAACATTAGTTGTCAAGCGATGGTGGTGGGGACAAACACAGAATCATACACATATATGACGGGCTTCTTTCAGTTTCTGTCTACCAAATCCACTTACAAGGCTTTGGTTGGCCTGAGGCTATAGTAGAAGACACTTGTCCAAGGTGTTAAAAAACAAAAAACAAAAAAAAAAAACTAAACCTGGAAAATTCACCCTTCTTTAACATTTGTGAACTCTGATTTAACCTAGACTCTACACACATCACTTCATACTAACACAAACCACACATCCAAATGTTTATGTGGATTTCATTCTTACTGCAATTCATTTGTCTCACTTAGAATCTCTCTCTCTCTCTCTCTCATTGTCTTGTTAATGACTAACAGTACAGCTTTTATATAACCAGATTTACTGGTGACCTACTCTATTATATCACTTATCAGTGGGCTCTCAGACCTCAAAAAATTTGATGAAAATAGTGTTATTGTCCTCAACAAAACCAAAGCTTTCAATTGTGCCTAGCATGTGAATCTTCTGGCAAAACTACTCATCAATGGGCTCTACCTGTCTTTTGCTTCTATGTTCAAAGATTCCTATCAGATTGTCCCATTACAGTATGTACTGCTGGAATTCCCTGACCTACATTCTAAAAATGCTGGTATGTCTCAAGATTTAGTTTTCTTCTTCCCACACATACACATGTACTTCCTCATCATCATACATCAATGCCCTACATGCCATCACTTTCAACAACACCCACTCATACACAGACAAAACTCCTCATTCCTTCTTCACCCATGTTACTCAAATGTCAGTCACAAGCAACTTTGGCACCTCATGGTAAACCTGCACTGAGTTCACAAACAGGGACCTAGGAAGCAATCTGTGATAAGATCAGGCCAACAGTGTCTTCATTAACAGCACATATGCAATCACAGCATATATTTAGAAAACATTAATTGAGAAAGAGAGAGAGAGAAGAGACAGAGTGAGAGTGTGAGAGAGAGAGAGAGAGAGAGAGATAGAGAGAGAGAGAGAGAGAGAGAGAGAGAGAGAGAGAGAGAAAGAAGGAACGTGTTAATGTGAGCAAAAGTGAGGATCAGCATGAGTTTATGTATGAAGAGAAAGAGAGAAAGGAGAAAATAAATAAAAGCTTGTGTGTTTGTGTGTGCATGCACGCCACACATGCATCATTAAACAACACTAACAACAAAAAAGATTTTAAAACTGACCTGTGTCATCTTGTGAAAATCCAGGGTTGGCCTGTCATAGTCCCGGCGTCGTTTCACTCCAGCTTTACGGTCATGCAGGACACATGGCTGGGAGCGGCACCGCGGAATACGTTGACGGCGGGGGGAAGAAGGGTTTGACACAGACGTCTTGCATGCTGCTGGTACACTTGGCGTTGACCCACTGGCAGAGACTGTCTTTCCGAGCTGCTGCTGTTGCTGCTGCTGGGGTGGCATTAGACGTTGGGTGGGTATTATCTGTGTGGGAGGTGGATGAGGCGGTGGAAGGACCTGTTGCTGTCGTGAGTGAGGGTAGTGGGTATGAGACGGATAATGGTGAGGATGATGAGGAGGGTGTGAGGGTGAAGAGAGGATGGATGAGGATGGTGAAAATGATGAAGGAGATGTAGAGTTACTGATGGAGCACTGGTCTTCAAGTGACAGGCTCCGGTGTTTCTGAAAGGACCAAAATGGTGTTTGTGGTGGCAGGCTGCAACTGGTTGTGGCCAGTTTCACTGGTGATGATGATGGGGACGATGAAGTAGCAGCAGCAACAGGAGTAGCAAAAGGAGAGGATGCATAAGCCTTGGGAAGAGGCATAGTGAGGAAGCAAGAAGAACCAGTGGCCTGGCTTGTTACTGTGGTGGGATGAGGTCGTGGTTGAAGGGGAAAAGAAGAAGGGGAAGAGCACGATGATGGTGAGGAAAAACCAGAGTTATTGTAACCATGTCCAGTCTGCATGTCCGATACTGGTTTAAAGGCCCTATTCTCGACATCGTCGCGATAACCAACAATTGAAACAGAGGCAGGGCGGGGTACTGGAGACTCTGGTGGGGTGTGCAGTAATGTGACGGATTTGTTGAGTTGAGTGGAGCATGAAATGGGATCCAAAACTGCAGTAAAAGTCTGTTGTGTTTTAGAGGAAATTGAAGATGGGTCTGCAGTTGTTGGCCAATGGACAGCACCCGAGAAAACAGCAGGATGGTTTGTGAGTGATGAAAATGAAGTGGATGATGAAATTCCTGAAACTTCCGACACTGATTCTCCTTCTGCTGATATAAAACTCTGTTGATATTGGCTCCAGCTGTCCTCAGTTACAGGGTTAAAGGCAACAGGTTTCAGCAGTGACCCTGAATTCCTTGGACTCAGTTCCAATGCTACAAAATAGTTGGAGCTGTTTATTGGCGCTGAGATGTATGGTTTCTGGCTGCCACTCTCTGATGGAATCGATAAGGAACGGCAGTGCTTCTTCTTTGGTGGGTATGGAGGAGTGCCAGGAGATGTGTCCTTGATGGTATCATTATCACTACCCATATCGCCAGTAGTTAATGGAATGTCTGTGCTGTTACTCACAGAACAATCGCTAGATAAGCTACTTCCATAACGAGTCCGAAGGCCATCAGATATATGGGATGAGCTAGCAGAATGAGAAAGGATAGGTGCAGACAGACAGGAGCTCTGTCTTGTGCAGGCACCACTTGGAGGCAAAGTTTGGTAAACTTTCTTCTTCTCTAGATTATCACCTAATTTCAGAGACAGCATACTTTGCAGAGTTGCATTAAGGCCAGTGCATTCTGAATGACAGGTCTTGAGTTTCCAGGGATCTGGTTCTGAAAACAAATAAAAAAAAAAGAGTATTACTAGCAGTAAATGATTGCTTCATACTAAGAAAAGCCGATTTTTATAGAAGACTCAGTGAAATTGACTTTAAAAACATGAGTGCTTATTTTATCTAACCATCTCTCAAGAGATAAAAGGCAAAGTGAAGAGTAGCAAGATTTGAGCTCAAAATCTAGATCATTGAAACTAAACATTATAAATCAGTCAACATGGTGTCCTATCATTTCTGCTAAATTACCTCCCACATTACCAAGAAGTCATTATTATTGTTCTAATGTCCACTTTTCCATGCTTGTATGGATCAGGCAAAGTTTATTGAGGTAGATTTTATACAGCAAGAAGTCTTTCCTCTTTCCAAGCAAAGAAATATTTCTCCATGACTAGACATGTTTTCACTGAATATTGGAAATAAATGATACTGCTTGTGATATTCATTTATATTTAAGTGATATTCATTTATAACTATCACAAAATGTTAAGACAAGGAGACACAAAAATACATACACACACAGGGTTTCTTTCAGTTTCCATATACCAAATCCACTCACAAGGCTTTGGTTGACCCAGGGCTGTAGTAGAGACTTGTTCAAGGTGCTACATGGTGGGACTGATATCTAAACCATGTGTTTGGAAAGTAAGCATTTTAACCTTACAGCCATACCTGTGCCTAGTAGTTGTAGAAATTTTTTTTTATTTGCCAACAGGTCTACAACAATGGGTAGAACAATAGGTCTTCACCTAGGAGAACACCCTAGATGATTATGGTTAACACCCAAGTCAGGTATTTCTCAAATCTCACCACATATACCAGAAAACAAATACTGTATATAGAGGTGCAGGAGTGGCTGTGTTGTTAAGAAGCTCATTTTGCAACAATGTGGTTTCAGGTTCAGTCTTGCTACAAGGTACCTTGGGAAATGTCTTCTACAATAACCTCAGGCCAACCAACACCTTATGAGTGAATTTGATAAATGAAAACTGTGTAGAAGACCATTCTGTGTATATATATATATATTATATATATATATATATATATATACCAGAGTAAACACATAAATGTGAAACAAGGTGGAAAAAAAGGGTACTCAAATACCAGAGGTAGAGTAATATGCTTTATTTAAAAGTAACAGAAATTTAACAAAAGCTGTTACTCGGAGTTTCATGTTCCCGTTCGTCGGACAGTTTTGTTAAAAACTGTCCAACGAACTGCTGCTTTGAAATAAAGTATATATATATATATATATATATATATATATATATATATATATATACATACATGTGTGTGTGTGTGTGTGTGAGAGTGTGTTTTTTCCTGGGGTCAATTTGTTTGACTTAACTCTTCAAGGTGGTGCACAAGCATGGCTACAGTCCAATGACTGAAATAAGTAAAAGATAAAAGATATCTTAAATAGATAACCTCCTTCCTTTTTGTTTAAAGTTAAGAGATCTT
The DNA here is from genome assembly GCF_006345805.1 of Octopus sinensis. NCBI lineage: Eukaryota > Metazoa > Mollusca > Cephalopoda > Octopoda > Octopodidae > Octopus > Octopus sinensis. The sequence continues at coordinate 31,235,332 of NC_043010.1, forward strand.
GTCTTACCTGTATTAGTGACAGAGGCTGAAGGTTTTGATGGTGAAGAGAAACTCTTTCCCATATCTGCTGAAGACAACATGGAGGACTGAAATAAAAAAGAAAAAAGGAAAAATATAATGGGAAAGACAGAAAATTAAAATTGTCTACAGGTGTAGCTGTGTGGTGAGAAGCTTGCTTCCCAATCACATGGTTCTGGGTTCAATCCCAATACGTGGCACCTTGGGCAAGTGTGTTCTACTATGGCCTTGGGCTGACCAAACCTTGTGAGTGGATTTAGTAGACAGAAACTGAAAGGAGCCTGTCATATATATATATATATAATATATATATATATATATATATATATATATGTATGGCCCCAGCACGGTTGCAGCCTAATGACTGAAACACATAGAAGATAAAAGTTATATATATATATATATCTGTGTGTGTGTGTCTGTGCATGTCTCCCACCATCGCTTGACAGCTAGTGTTGGTGTATTTATGACCTTGTAACTTGGTGGTTTGGCAAAAGAGACTGGCAGAATAAGTACCAGGCTTTAATAAAATAGGTACTGGGTAGTGGTTAAGAGCACGGGCTACTAAACCCCAAGATTCTGAGTTCGATTCCAAGCAGTGACCAGAACAATAATAATAATAATAATAATAATAATGCCTGGTGTACCCTTATCAGACGGGTAGTCATGATGGGTATATTGGGCTTCGTATATTTTACCCCAGTGTCACTTTGATGGCATGAACTGCTCTCTCACTCAATAATAATAATAATAATAACATCAAAAAATACCTTAGGAATGAGAACCCAGGTTCAAAATTTCCCCAATACACCTGATGAAGGCTGGAGGGTATATCAGCCGAAATGTTGTATCCACAACAAACAAGATGAGGACAAATATCCGTCAGATGTAAATAATGTATTTCCATTTTGTTGAAATATTGTGGTCACTTAACTGTGCTATTAGACAGACAATTATCCATCTACAGATCAATTCTACACCAAAATGACACAAAATAGCATTAGCAGTGGGATATGTGATCAATAAAGTGATTGATTGATTGGCACAATTGTTTGAGTGCATTAAGATATTTTCCTGGTCCTCTGTACTGTGATTTCAAATCCAATGGAGATCAACTTATCCTTTCATCCTTCTGAACCCACAAGCACACAGTAAACTAAATGCTGGCGAAGCCATCTCTCCTTCTACCCGTCACTGGGTAGATGTTCCACTGGGTCCAAGGTGAGAGAGCTGAGTGGATATCTAAGTTTGTTTGTAACTACATAGGCACCTAAAACAGCTAATGAGAACATAGCATATGCTACCATGTCATCCTCAATTCTGAGTGATGGCCATGGTAAGAATATGATCCAACAACCTACAAGATAGAATGTAGATTCAATTTAATATAGTTGCTACTATGTAAACTCTGCTCATAAATGAAAATCAAAGATGAAATAAGCCTTACCTCTTGATGTTCCCTCTGAGATCTTTGTTGTGGGCTGCCACTATCCAGCACCATTTGATTCCATAATTTATCAGTGATGTAAGCTACAGTATGCCCAGTATTACCACAAGAGTCAGACAACCCATGGCTACTAACCTCAACACCATTGCCATCACCACTACCACAAGTACTACTATTAATACTACTCATGCTATTATTAGAAGTACAGCTAGACAGCATTCCACTGCAACTGGAATCTTCAGTCACAGGAACTGAGGAAGTAGATGTAGGGCTTGGCTGGAAATGGTAGGGCTGTGAAAGAAAAGATAGGTTCTTTTTGTGGGCAGCCAGCTTCTGTTGAGGCAGCTGTTGCCTGTGGTGGGGTTGAAGTTGTAGACCATAACTGTTGCCACTCTGGTGGTGATTTGGACTAGAGTGCTTACGATGCACTTGCTGTTGCTGCTGTGAAGAAGAGGAGGAGGAAGAGGAGAAAATCAACAATGACGAGGATGTTGGTGACACAGAAGTTGCAGTCAGCAAGGGTAGTAACTGTGACACTGAGGAAGGACAGCTAACCTTCAGGTTACTATATAACTGATGGGATGCAGGGTTAGATGATACAGCTGAACAAGCATTGTCAACAGCTGAAGAGGATACTTCAGATGATGTCACTCTGTCTAATTGAGCTGGGCACCGGGATGAAGACAACTGATCACATATCTGGACCTCTTGCTGTTTACTACAATGCAAAGGGGACTGGAAAGTGCCATGCTCTGAAACTTCACCTTGTTGCAGTGGCAGCTGTCTTAACAGTGGATTCTGCAGCCGAGACTCATCCAAATCCTTCTGCAAACTTTGCTGCACATGCTGGTAGGGGAAGTTGAGTGCTTTGGAGGGTGCTGTCTCCCGTCCAATGCTCTGAGCACACCCAATCATAGCCACTGCTGTTGATGAACTGGCAGCTACTGAAGTGACTGGGGTCAGACGCTCCTGCGACTGATAACCACCCCGTCCAACAGTTCGGCTTGATGGATACAATGATTGCAGCTGACGACCACTAACATCAATCATTCTGTCCTTTGCTTCCCCCGCTGCTGCGTCAGTGGTTGTAGTTGTGGGAACAACCGCAGCCACAGTGATAGTTGTTAGTTAGTGCCACAGTGGATTAGGTGACAGACACTCATGGGGTTCTCCTCTAAATCAACAAACAACAGCCAATCAGGAATCCGACTTCATACCTTAAACAATGTCAGCAGCAGATAGCGAAAGCTGAGCTGAAAACAAAGAAAATAATTGTAAGATTAGCAAACAGAAAATCAAAAGAATCTGATGAAGAAATTCAGACACTTAGCATGGATTTTTACATCAATGAATTATGGGTTTAAATTCACTTGGAATGTTCTGTGAGTACAACTAACTTAAAATGTAAAATGTAAAAAAAAACAAAACAAAAACAAAAGTGTCAACTTCATGTTGCAGATCACAATAAACATGGATAAAACTTATAGTATTTTATGGCATAAAAGATGCATGGACATATCAAGATGCACCCAAATTTCAACAGTGCATATTCAACTTGCATATAGAACCCAGGGTGATTTTTGAGACATTTTTTCTTGGTAAAAATTACATCTTAAATGCCATCAAATATAGTAATTTGAAATTGAGAAATTGTATTATCAGTTTTGTTCAGCATAAGTTTAAAACTACAACACACACATTAATTTCCAACACTATATTTAATTAACTAGGTAATGGGAACAAAGTTACCATATTTGACAGCATGAAAGATACACATGCATATCAGATGCACCCCAATTTCAGCAGCATGCATTCAGGAAAAACAGTTTTTAGTGCATTAACTTTGAATACGGGACCTGGAGTGACTTTCTTTTAGAGATAATTAAAAACAAAAAACAAAAACAAAAAGAAAACCTGTTATATGCCATTAAATATGGTAAATAAAGGGAATGTTTCACATTATCAATTGTCTCTGGGTCTCTACAAATATTTCTAAAGAATCTATTTGCAAAAGTTGCAGAAGCAAAGAAAGGCAAATATTCCATTAATGTAATTATGAAGATGGAACCAGCATAAAATTTTTAAAAGGACTACTTGGAAAGAGTAGAAATGCTTTGATCAAGTTTGTATGGGATTTGACCACATCAAAGTGATGTGGAACTATCCAAAGTATAAGTCCCATCATTGGATTCCCTTTGATGTTTTGATTTTTTAAAAAGTTATGGAAAACATGCACAAAACTGCATAAAAATAAACTTAAAGTATTGATATAGACAAATAATAATAATAATATAACAAAACATTTGAGCGAGGTTGTTGCCAGTGCCGCTGAACTGGACTGACTGAATAATAATCCTTTCTACTTTAGGCACAAGGCCTGAAATTTTGGGGGAAGGGACTAAGTCGATTACACTGACCTCACTGGTACTTAATTTATTGACCCCGAAAAGATGAAAGATAAAGTTGACCTTGGCAGAATTTGAACTCAGAATGTAAGGATAGATGAAATGCAGCTAAGCACTGCATGCTAACAATTCCACCAGCTTGCTGTTTTTAAAAATGGTTTAAAATTTTGACAGAAGGCCAGTAATTCCAGAGTTCAACTGGAACTTATTTTATTGACCATGAAAAGATGAAAGGCAAAGTAGACCTTAGAATACAAAGATGGATGAAATGCTGTTAAGCATTTTGCCAGGTGTGCCACTTTCTTGCCACCTTTAATAATAATCATGTTTTGTGTTAGCAATTCAGCATATATAATACATCCACCTCCATTTTTTTTAAGTAGCATTCAGATTACTCAGTTAAATGCAATGCTTATTTATTTACATTGTTTTGAATTGACCACGTATTGTCATGTAGCTTCAAGATCTTGATGATGTGACAATTTCTTTTTAGAATGACATTGTAAGGTTAGTGTGAGAGGTTGATCAGACCAAGTTTAGTATAAAATAAGTAGAATATTTGGGCTGGATATAACCAGTTTAAATGCAAATGGGTTGATTGCAGGTTTGTACTGGATGAGTAAATCTATTATCAAAATGTTTCAAATCAGAATTATGCCATCTTTGTTTCTAGACATACTGTAACTAAAATTATATTATGCAATATGATGTTCACCTTTTTTTTTTCAAAACGATAAAGCAGTGATAGTGAATCTATGACATGTGTCAGCAGTGACATGCCAACCATGAGTTTTTATGTGACACACAATAGACTTTGAAAAGAAAAAAATCTCCCTTCACTATTACATTATAAAAATCTTATTTATAGGTTCTTCCAGAAAACATAAATGTATGTAGTAAATAAATGATACACCAATAACAAGATTGCTAAAGAAATAAAATTTTGACATGCTCGGTTGAAAATGTTTCCCCATTAGGCACAGGCATCTATGTGATTAAGAAGCTTGCTTTGAAAGCACATGGTTCTGAGTTCAGTTCCATTGCACAGCACCTTGAGCAGGTGTCTGCTATAGCCTCAGATCAACCAGTGTCTTGTGAGTGAATTTGGTAGACAGAAACCGTATGGAAGCCCATCACACACACACGTAAATATATTTCTTTACTGCCCACAAGGGGATAAACATAGAGGGAACAAACAAGGGCAGACAAACGGATTAAGTCGATTACATCGACTCCAGTGCGAAACTGGTACTTTATTTATCGACCCCGAAAGGATGAATGGCAAAGTCAACCTTGGCGGAATTTGAACTTAGAACATAACGGCAGACAAATTTGCCTGGCATGCTAACGTTTCTGCCAGCTCGCCGCCTTCACGCACACACATAAATAAATATATGTATGTGTGTGTGTGTGTGTGTGTGTGTGTCCCCTATCACTGCTTGACGACTAATGTTAGCAGTTCAGTGATAGAGATCGACATAACTACAGGTCTCTTTAAAAAAAATAATAAAAAACATAAAAATAAATAAATAAATACAGGGACAGATTTGTTTGACTAAAACCCTTCAAAGCAATGTTCCAGCATGGCTGCAGTGCAATGACTGAAACAGGTAAAAAAAATAAATAAATAAATAAAAAATAATAATAAAAAAAGATAAAAGATAACTATGATAATGAGTAACTGAAGTGGAGATTTACTTCCTTTTCTTTGTTTCTAGAGAGTTTTCTCTGAGTTTATTTTAATCAATTATCCTTGCAAATTCACACATTTAAATCAAATTCAGTGAGAATAAAAGCTTAAAAACAAGTTTGCCACTTTTTATAAACTTTAACTACCATTCGAGCATGAAGTAGGAACAAGGTAGAAGTTAAGCCCCCAGCCCACCTGCCAACCATGTATTGATTGAGGTAAACAATGCAAATGTGTCAAGCCCAATGGGACAAAGGCTTGAACTCATACAAGTTGTGGTTGAATAAGTTAAGCAGCAGTTTAACCACACAGTAATGAAAAGATTAATGAATAGATAGATAAATTCAACTAAATCAAATGGATTTGCCAACTATTAATACTGTATTACACAACCAGGTTAAAGCTAATTACCATAAATGAGACAGAATGGTCACAAACAATCAACACACCAACTATTAGTATTATCATTGTGATCTATAGAGTAAGGTTTTCTTGTTTTTTCTTTCATGTAAGTCTTTGTTTAGAAGTGGGAAACTTGGTTGTGAGAGAAAGTGTTTCAACAAGGAAGTTTGTAAATATTTTATCTAAAGAGAGAGAGGCTGAGGGAAGGTGGGTAGAGTAAGAATAGATGGGGGTGGAATGAGAGAAGCAAATTTGTAAGAGAGAGTAGCTTTCAAGTGGTTTTTTTGGGTTTTTTTTTTAAGGAAAGGGTGAGAGACAAAGGTTAGCTTTCAATATTTTGTAAAGAGTGGGTGGTAGAGTGAAGGACTTTTTAGCATATGGCTGAGGGAGGCAAGGTGTAATTTAGATATTTTGTGAACACATGTAACACAGACACACATATGTATGAGTAAATGAGTAAGACAAGCAAGAGAAAGGGAAGAAACATAGGAAAGAAAGAGAGGAGAAAGTGATAGGAGAAAAGAGGAGTGATACACAAATAAAGAGAGAGAGAGAAAGAGGGGAGAGAGAGAGAGAGAGAGAGAGAGATACATACCATAGTCCTTATAGGTTTGCTTGAAGAAACCTACAAACTGGATTGTCAGGACTAGCTACGACAGAGAAGTGAAGAGCAAAAATGAGAAAACACACATAGACACATACACACATGCATTAAATAAAGAAAATACAGACTAAAATAAATCCTTCAAATATTAGCTACACAATGCAAATAGCAGATGCACTTTACATGCATATAGTCTAACTACTTCTGTAGACAAGCTTACAAACAGAACATTTTATGAATATCAATTAAGTTTCATGTTTCCTCTTTATGCATGTATTATCATCACAGGGCAGAGATATTTGCTCAGGTGGTTTTGTCTCCTCTCCAAATTCATATAAAGTAAAGATTAGCACCTACTACCTATCATTTAAGTTTTTAAAATGTGATTTCTAAAAGTAAGACAAATCCACGAAGGAACTGAACTCTGAGCTATATAAAACCAAATGGCTGTCACAGTGAATGTTTCAAAAAACAAAAAAAAAGTTTAGTCTAGACCAGGGCTGGCCAACCTGAGGCTTGCAGGCCACATGCAGCCTGCTTCACACTTTCTTGAAATATTGTGTTTAATTGCAAAATAAAATTGTTTGTGTAAAACATTTGTTTCAAAATAAATTTAAAATTTGTAAGTGGCAATAAAGCATTAGCCAACAATTTCATAATTCTAAACAAACGAAAAATATGAAAAATTCTTGATTCTGTAATTTGATTATTTGACTATTAGTGCATAAAGTATGCAAGCAGCCCTCAAAAAACTTTCTGTGATTAAAGTGGCCCACAATGTAATTTGAGTTGGCCAGGCCTGGTCTAGACAATTGACATCCTTTACTGTAAAAGGGAAAGGAAAAGTGCGTATGTTACCCATTGATATACTTTAATGAGACTTAATTAATTGACCCCTATAAGACTTTAACACTAGTAGGTTTTAAACTCAGAAAAATAAGGCCTTGCACTTGACAGTGTAAAGTAATTAGGCTAAGTAGTTGTTGCTAAAGCAAAATACTCAATTAAACCAGACAAAATAAGAATGATTTCACTCTTTTGTCAAATATCTGAATTTTAAAATATAGGTGTGGTTGTGTGGTAAGAAGCTTCCTTCCCAATCACATAGTTCCAGGTTCAGTTCCATTGCATGGTACCCTAGGCAAGTGTCTTCCACTATAGTCTTTGGCCAACCAAAGCCTTGTGAATGGATTTGGTAGACAGAAAGAAGCATGTCACATAATGTGTGTGTGTGTATGTCTTTTTGTCTGTGTTTGTCCCCCCACCACTGCTTGACAGCTGGTGTTGGTGAGTTTATGTCACTGTAACTTAGCAGTATGGCAAATGGGACTGATAGAATAAGTACCAAGCTTTAATAAAAAAAAACCCCAAAAAACTGGGCCAATTTGCTCAACTAAAATGCTTTGAGGCAGTGCTCCAGCATGGCTGCAGTCTAATGTCTGAAACAAGTAAAGAAATAAATAAATACACAGCTACAAATGTGGTTAAAAAGTTCAATTTACAACCACATGGTTTTGTTTTGTTCCATTGTGCAACACATTAGAGAAGTGTCTTCTACTATAGCCCCAGGCTAACCAATGCCTTTTGGGTGAATTATAGGAGACTGAAACTGTACCGAAGCCTATCATATATGTATTCGGTTCAGTCCTCCTGTAAGGCATCTTGTCCAAGAGTCTTGGTGCAGGGTTATAGTAGATGGCACTCACCCAAGGTGCTGTGCAGTGGAACTGAACCCCAAATCATAAGATTGTGAATTCCACTTCTTAACCACATAGCTATGCCTGTGCTTAAGTATTTCCACAACCAGAATTCTCTCTCATTTGTGTGTTCCCACATCATGTTTGTCATTTCTCAAGTTCTAGAGCCAGATATAATTAGACAGTTTATAATTATATCTATAGCTACAAATAATTAGACAGTTTCCCAGTGGTTAGCCCAGCATCATTGAGACGAAAGCACTTGCTCCCAACTCTACCTGCTTGTCCCATGAAAACTTTATGCAGGAGTAATACTAACACCACAACAGCTCACAATTATGCCCAGTGACTCTACACTGACTCAGAAATAGTGCAGCATTGCTGTCACTGTCTCAAGTTCCACATTGTATCAAAATGCCAATAGAAATGCCTCTCTCCAAAGAGAATAATACAGTTCTACAACTGCTCCAGTTTGCAAATGTTTAGGTGCCTCCCAGAATATACAAAAAGATATTCACTAACTGTATATAGCAGAGACACAGAAACAGACATTTGAATAATGACATTAAAAGAATCATGTATGGGAGAAGGGATAAAGAGATTAGTCAAAACAAAGTATATACATATAAATATACGTAATGTATAATATATATATATAAACAAATACACAAACACATACATTGTGTATGTACCATATTGAACACACATATGTGTAAGGTACAAGTACATGTGTTAGTGTGTATATAAATATATATATATATATACACATACACACACAGACATATATATATATATACACACACACAGACATATATATATATATATATATACACAGACATATATATATATATAAATATATATATATATATAATATATATATATATATATATCAAAATAAGCAACAAGGATATCCAAGGTAGAGTAGTACAATTGTTCATGCTACTTCATTTTATTAAACATGAAACAATTGTACTTCTCTACCTTGGATATGCTTGTTGCTTTTTTTTATTATAATCACCCCATTTGATTTATATGGATAATACCATACAAAATTCTGGTGCCTTTAACTTAAGTACCATATTCATCTGAATCTAAATTTTGCTGAATATATATATATAGTTAATCCCCAGTATATATAGCTAATAAAAAAAAAAAACAACAAACAACACGAGGATGTGGTACATGCAAAGTATTAACAGATGCTCAGGGAAGGCAAGAGAGGTAGTTTTGCGTTTCAAGCAAGGTTCTTCTTACATACACACACACACTCATGTATATATTACATTTATATATAATATATATGGATATTATATATATATATATATTTCATATATATAATATACATGTATATTTAATATGTGTGTGTAAATATTACATACACACACATGTGAGTGTATGTGTGTACACAGACATATTTAAGTTTAAAAAGAAAGAGAAATGAGAGCCAATGAGTGCATATTAATAACTACACTCATTTGACAGTACTAACCTGATTGCTCAAAAGAACAATAGCAGGCAATGACACCAATGAGTAAAAGACACAGTATGTAGCCTTTACAGTAGAAGGTGAGAGTTATTTTGTATAATAAAACTGGTTAACATTATTTCACAATGGAGAGACCAATACAATATGCACTGAATGTATGATCAGCACCAACACACCTCACTGAAGCGCTCAGCACAATATAAGTCTCATTGATCAGACAAGCCCAAACATGAAACACCACAATGCTGATGATGATGAATACATATTTTAACAAAATAACTATAATCTGTAGTATATTCTTTTATTGGTTTCAGTCACTAAGGTGAGACCATGTGGAAGCAGTGTCTTGAAAGGTTTTAGTCTGTTGTATTGACCCCATGGTGTGTCAAGTTTAGTATTTTACTTCAACAATCTCTGTTTGTCAAATGGCTAAGTCACCTGGGTATGAAATGTGTTGGCAGTTGTTTTGGTGCTGCTTATTTGGCATTGGTGATTTGATGCTGACTTATTTGACATCAGACATTTTAATATTTCTGTTCTTATCTCCTCGCCTCTCTCTTTATGTGTGTGTATATTTCACTTTATGTGTATGAGGAGGAGGAAGGCGTTTATACCAATTGCATTTAATAAATTGTAATCTCTCTCTTTCTCTCTAAATAACAAATATGAAGTAAAAAGCAATAGAAAATAAAAATAAAAATGAAGGTAAAAGGATTTTTAAAGCGTATTTGTATAAGGCACATATATAAAAACAAGAAGGATGGAGTATAGTTAAGAAGGAGAAACAGTTAGTCAGACCAAGGAAAGATTATGTTCTGAGAATGAATATATGTTGTTCTTTGTTTCTTAAAAAGTGATGATGTACAACAGACACTGAAAACAACCAAAACCAGTAAATAAATAAATAAATAAGAAAAAAATTCCTGTGTGAAGCTATGATTTAATTATGTACGGATGTATCTCTTTGCAGCTCCTACTGGTCAATCTCACCTTCTCTTCTAAATATTAGTAGCCATGTAGCTCATCTATGAGAACCTGTTCTGTACCCCTCATATACTTTAACACTTCATATCCTAGCATAAAGCTCCTGCCCACCAACCACCATCCTCAGGGTTGTGGTCTTGTGAGCTTCATGGTGACCACAGTAGTACTGGTGGCATGAAAAAATAAACCCAGTACACACTGTAAAGTGGTTAATGTTAGGAAGGATATCCTACCAAAGATCATGTCAAAGCAGACACTGGAGCACAATGTCATCCTTGGGCACATTGGATCCTGTCAAACTGTCCAACCCATGACAGCATGGAACATGAGCATTGATGATGATGATGATGTAGAAGTTCTGAATGACAAACAGTGGGTGTCTACCCAGCCTAATCTTATTCTCACAGCTACGCTCTTGGAGCATCCACCTCTACTATTAACTTTGTCACCTAGATAACGGAAGCTATCTACTACCTCCAGAGCTTACGCTGCTGGCAGTTGATGAAGTCTAGTTTCTGTACATTTTTTTTATAGTCCCTGTGCATCTTCCACACACAAAAACTATTTTCTCTGTTAACTTCCTCTGATATTGCTATACCTTTTATGTTTCCAAAGCTTACACTAGGTACATCTTATGGAGTCTCTACCTACACCTTTTCTACAAATTGACCAATTGACCAGCTAATCATTTTGCTTGCTAGATTTGGAATCCCCTCAATTAGGGCTGTCCAGAGCGGATGCCAGGCCCATTTGGAATGATGATGTGTGCTGGTCTGTTTTACATTCCCACAACATAGTGATTCAGCAAAAAAGTCTGATAGAATAAGTACCAGCCTAAAGAAATAAGTACTGGAGTCAATTTGTTCAACTAAACCCTTTAAAGCAATGCCCCAGCATGACCACAGTCCAATGACTGAAACAAGTAAAAAATGTATTACAAGATTATAAGACTAATGTGTGTGTGTGTATGTGTGTGTATCTATATCGATATCTATGTATGTATGTATGTATGTATGTATCTATCTATCTATATATATATATATATATATATATATATATATATATATATTTATTTTAACTTTAAATTTAAATTTTGAATTTTATATTTTATATACTTAGTATATTATATTAATTAATTTTATTTCTATGTTTTGGTTTATGTTTTTCAGTTTGATTTGCTTAATAGTGGTTTTATCTCTAATTAATATATATATATATAATATATATATATATATATATATATATATAATATATATATATATAAAACTAGAATTGGATAAATTATAAAAAAAAGACAAAACATGACAATAATGCACATTAGATTAAGCCAACAAGAGAAGATTATATGCCACAACTTTTTTAAAATGTAATATAAGCCTTAAGAAAATCCACACTAAAAATTGAGTGTCTTGTAAAACAGGTTATTCATAATTTTGCTAGACACAGCTATGATTAATGTATCAAGGTATGCAATAGTTGTATACATTTTGTTTTCCAAATTTAAGCAGTTTTTTTCTTTCTCTTTTTTATTTTCCAAGTAAAGCTGTACTGGTAATTTTTAAACTTTCCATACAAAATGTACCAGCTATTAATTTACTTGAACTCCAGTGTGCCACAATGTCAAGACTGAGCTCCACTGTTCAACCTGCCAGACATAGCAGCTAAATCTCTCTCAATTCATATCAGTAGGACTTAAACCTAGAACATTACAAATCACAACTAAATATTGCTAGTCATTGACTACAATAATGACTTCAGAGAAACAATGATTCTAATTAGTAGAAGCAGTCCACTGACAGATTAAGTGGGGTGCAGTATTTAATTAAAATTTTTCACATTCTCAGTTCACACTGAGCCAAGGGTGACTGAGACTTTCATCCATCTGAGATGGATAAAAATTAAGGGCAAACCAAGTAGTGGCATGAAGTTCTGAGTTCACACCAAGCCAAGACTGGCTGAACCTTTCATCCACCTGAGATGGATAAAACTAAGCACTCAGTACAATCTGTAAAGTGGTTAGCATTAGGAAGAGTAGCTGTAGAAATGATGTCAAAACAGATACATGAGCTTGGCTTACCCCTCTGACTTGCCAACTGGCACTTGTGCCCTGTGCTAGTAGAGTGCTAAGAGCACCATCTGAGCGTGATCATTGCCAGAGCAGCTAACTGGCTTCCAGTGGCATCTAGGAGGCACCATTTGAGCGGGATCATTACCAGCATTGCCGTTGGCATGTGTAAAAAATTAAAGCGAGGTCGTTGCCAGTACTGCCTGACTGGCTCATGTGTACAAATTCGAGCGAGGTTGTTGCCAGTACTGCCTGACTGGCCCCCGTGCTGGTGGCACATAAAAGCACTCATTACACTCTGGGAGTGGTTGGCGTTGGGAAGGGCATCCAGCTGTAGAAACTCTGCCAGATCAAGACTGGAGCTTGGTGCAGCCATCTGGTTCGCCAGCCCACAGTCCAGCATGGAAAGCGGATGTTAAACGATGATGATGATGATGATGATGATATACCATCATGGAAAATGGACATTAAATGGTGATGATGATGAATGCTCTTAACTTTTCTTTCTGTCTGGATGCCTTTCCTGTTGCTAATACTTATTTGTTTGCAAGTAAGGTACTCATTTCATTGGTCTATCAAATGACAAACCACTCAAATGTTTTAGTGGCAGATATAAACAATCACATAGCCCAATATGGGGTCATTGCTTTTATGCAACAGAGAAACAGCATCAACACACACACAGTACACTCAGCAATGTGATTGGTTTTAGGAAGGGCATCAAGCCTAAAGTGAAACTCATGGGTGAGATGTGGGTCCCCAACTTATCTAAGTGAGCAACCCCATGGAATATACACACATTATGAATGCAGTGAGATGTCCCATCATGCCAACCTGGAACGCAAATCAGTGTCACATTAATAGCTTAACCCTTTCGTTACCAACCTGCCTGAAACCGGCACTGGCTTTGAATACAAATGTCTTGTTTCCATAAGCTTTGAATTAAAATCTTCTACCAATCTTAGTCACAATTTATATTCCTAACACTAGCTGAATGATAACAAAGTTATTTTACTAAATTCTTTGTTATATTTAAAGTAACTGGAAGAAACACAGATCATCTCAACAGAAATATGGTAACGAAAGGTTTAAACCCTCCTTACCCCCAAATATGTAATATTGTGTCAATGCTATATCATAATAATGATTAATGTTGTACAATGTTGGATATAGACCTTCTGATTGGTCAGTAGTAGCTTGCTAATATTTATCTCACAAACCTCCAGTTGGACGACAAATAATAGGATTTTAATGGAGATATGGGAGACATCAAACTAAATCATGCGAAGCAGCTAACGTTAAGATGTCCTCTGTCTGTATATGACTTTGTTCAATGAATTAAAAGTAATAAATCATAATGACCCAATCAAAGAAATCAATAATACTGAGGTCATGCTGAACTAAGCCATATTTATTGCTAAATTATTTTTGTCTCTATTTTTTATTATCATTACTGAATATTTCAAAAGCTGTATTCATCATTGAATATTGAATAAACTGTTAAAAATGGCCATGT
>NC_043010.1:31249745-31299745 GCF_006345805.1 Octopus sinensis
GTGTCATTTCTTTTTTGTCAAATAATTATTTCATTGCATTGTTGCAATCTCTTCAATGATACGTCTCTCTACTTCCATTTCTTTTGAACTTATTTTCAAGCATTGGGATTCGTCCAAGTTCTGTCTGAGATGAGCATGTGTGTGTGTGTGTATGTATGCATGTATGTGTGTTTATACATAAGTGTGTGCATTCGTATGTGTGTGTGTATGTTTTTTTTAAAATACTGACTATGTCCTTTTTGATATACATAAGTTAGCGGTTTTGGTTTTCTCTTTGTTTTCTTCACAAACACAAGTTCATCCATATAACATTTCTCTCAAAGACAGTTAAACTGTCTTCTTTGTTTGATAAATGTTGAATAAATTGACATCTATCTGAGTGTGAGCATGACATGCGTGTGCATGTCCATGTGTGTATGGGAGGGCATGTGTGTACGAGCATGTGACTCTGTGTTTGCATGTATGTGTGTGTTTGTGTGTGCTTGCATTCATATGTGAGTTCTTCTGTGTTTGTGTGTGCATGTGTACTTCTGTATGCATGTTTCTGTGTGTGTGTGTGTTTATGTGGGCATGTGTGTATGTGTGTGTCCATTTGTCTGTAAGGCAGAAGTCTTTGTAAGGCTTCTGCTTAATGAGAGTATTTACTATCCAAATCCGGTTGTGTTTTGTTGATCCAGACTGACTCTTGTATCTATCATAGTGATGTGTTGCCCAGGTGTCTAGACAAGATTTCTTATGCTAATTCGGTTCAGCACACCACCATATTGTTCTTTGGCATGCTGGTATAGTATCAAGGTTTCTCTTTGATCCCTGTATTCCCTCCAATGTTGATTTATACGCTCGGCCAAACTTCTTGCCGTTTCACCTATGTATGCAGTCCAGAGGTAGTATGGGTGTGTATGTATATGTGTGAATGTGTGTGTGTGTATATATATATATATATATATATGTATGCATAAATTAGCTCTATGATCTTCTTGGACTATCTTATAAAACTCTCTGATGAAGCCTAGAGGCATACCTACGCACCCTAATTTTATCTACAGAATACTACAGTACACTGAAAAGATGGAAATAACATGTGGGGTACTGTGACCTCTTGGCAGAAACAGCTGTAAGAAACTGCTCTTCTTTCTCTATTCTAGAAATTCCTAGTACTTTACACATGTATTTATATATTATATGAACTGTTTAAAATAAATAAATAGACATAATATAATGTCTAACAGCTGATGAACACTACCTCTGGATTCCCTCCATTTTTTTCTTGCTATATAAATTAAGGGTAAAACCACTTACCCATGCCTAATTATTATACTCAGTAGGATAATTGCCACACATATTCTAGCAGCCTCTAACTCTCTTTGAATTATACACACACACACACACACACACACACACACACACACACACACACACCACACACACACACACACACACACATACATACACACACACATATATATATATATAATGTGTGACAATTATTCGGAAGCCATGATAAGACTCCGAGTTTCAGATGTTGGGACAGAAACCTATGGTTAGGTTTAACGGTCATTTTCACAGGGCATCAAGCTGTAGAAACACTGCCAGATCAGACTGGAGCCTAGTGCAGCCTCCTGGTTTCCCAGACCCCGGTCGAACCATCCAACCCATGCTAGCATGAAAAAGGGACGTTAAACGATGATGATGATGATGATGATATTTATATATATGTATTTATATATATGTATGTATGTATGTATATATATATATATACATACATATATATACACACACACACACACACATATATATATATACTGATTGAATCTTCCATGCGTAAACATGTACATATATATATATATATATATACACTCACACACACTTATAAAACATACACATATACATACACACATGCATGCACACAAGCACACACAATCTACACATTTACATACATGTATACACATGCAAGAAAAATATTAATACCAACCAAGTTTGTCAATTCTAAGACGTCAATCTACTAAGTCTAAAAGCTCCATTTTAGTCTCTAGATTCTAAATCTACAATTGTTAGTCATGTTTTGATGATTGTTTCTTCACCACCATACAATAACAAATGTAGATTTTCATTTTTGGTTTATTTCTTATTCTTCGCTATTGTATTTTTGTTTGTTTTCTGTTATCTGGTTCATTTCCAGCTTATCCACAGGAGGAATCCGCCATCTTGCTTTTCAAGCTGACAAAACTACTGTTCTTTGACAGTTCAGCTGAATAGAATTACTGACAAAAAGCTTTGGAAACTCAAACAGCATGATGTTAGCCTGCTTTGTTGGGTTTTGTTTACCAACCATCATCAGTAACACAACTATTGCTACAATCACAACAACAACAACACTTGGCTAATGGAGAGGATTTGTTTTGTGTTTCCCCTCTTTGACTAATGATTATTATCACCGTTATCCTAATTATTGATTTCTTACATAATCACAAGGCTGCAAATGTACATGATGGTGGTGAGAGTGAGGGGAGAGAGTGGTGATGACAGTATATCTGACTGGATCAAACCTCAGTATTCAACTGGTATTAAACTGTATTGATGCTGGAAAGAGATTTGATCTCAGAACATAAAAGGTACATAACCGAATACCAAAAGGCGTGTCTGTCATTTGACCAATTCTGCCAAGTCACTGCCCTCATTATTATTAGTACCTTTGTTCTTATTATTATTGAACTGATATTAGTGGCAAGCAGGCGGCATCATTAGTATGCCAAACAAAATGCTTAGCAGGATTTCATCCAGCTGTATGTTCATCATCATCATCATCATCGTTTAGCATCCGCTTTCCATGCTGGCATGGGTTGGATGGTTCAACAGGGGTCTGGGACGCCAGAAGGCTGCACCAGGCTCAGTCTGATCTGGCACTGAGTTCAAATTCTGCCAAGCCTTTCATGTTTTGGGGGTTAATAAAATAAAGTACCAGCTGAACACTGGGGTCAATGTAATCAACTTCCCTCACACCCAAAATTTCAGGCCTTCTGCCTATAGTAGAAAGAATTATTATTATATGAAGTGGTGAGCTGGCAGGATTGTTAGCACATTGGGCAAAATACTTGGTGGCATTTCATTCGTCCTTACATTCTGAGTTCAAATTCCACCAAGGTTGACTTTATATTTCATCCTTTCAGAGTTGATAAAATAAGTATCAGTTGAACATTGGGATTGATATATTCAATTTAGCCCCTCTCCTGAAATTGTTGGCTTTGTGCCAAAATGTGAAACCATTAACTATAGTTATTATTAAGGTAGCAAGCTGGCAAAATTATTAGCACATTGGACAAAACAATTAGTGTTATTTCTTCCAGGTATTTATATTCTGAGTTCAAATACCACTGGGATCAACTTTCTGAGCTGGGGTGATATTTTTTTTTTTGAGATGTTTTTTGGGAAAAAAAGTGTATTTTATATCCCATCAAAAATAGTTTTTGATAAAAAAGACAGTATAAGGTGGTGAGCTAGCAGAATTGTTATCACACCAGACAAAATGCTTACTGGCACTCTGTCCATCTTTATATTCTGAGTTCAAATTCCGTTGAGGTCAGCTTTGCGTGGCATCCTTTCTGGATTGATAAAATAAGTACCAGTTGAGCACTGGAATCAATGTAATCGACCGACTTACTCCCTCCTCCAAAACTTGCTGGCCTTGTGCCAAAATTTGAAACCAATATAGAAGACAGTATAAAGTTGTAATATCAGCTACAGGGATTGAACGCTATGTCTGCCATATTGTGAGAAAGTCTATATTTTGCTAATGTATATCAATGAAGGATGTAAAAATTACTTAGAAAACCAGAATATCTGGTACTTTAGAATAAAAATACTGTGTGTGGTATTTGTTCTGCTCTGGGTCATACAGATGATCCCTTATTCTTACCATTAAAGATATGGTGAATTAATGATTGGCTCATTGAAAACCTGCAGCCAACATCACTATTGTTCACCAGTTACTTTTTGTCTTTTACTAGTATCAGTCATCGGACTGCAGCTACATTGGAGCATTGGCTTGAAAGTTAAGTCATGCAAATCAACCCCAGGACTTATCTTTCTTTTTGTAAGGCTGGTGCTTGTTCTATTGATCTCCTTTGCTGAACCCCTAAGTTATGGGGATGTAAACAAGCCAACACTGATTGTCAAGCCAACACTGATTGTCAGGTGACAAACGCAGACTCAAAGAATAATATATATATATATATATATATATATAATTATTTGCACGATCCAATTGAATTGAGGTATTTTAATAAAAAGACACCAAGGTAGAGTCACAAACAGCATACCCATGTATCAACAGTGTATGGACACTCACATACTTACTACAGTATATATGGATTTGTCCTTCCAGATACACATACATCCACATGTACAGACCAAATACACTCAATGTATATGTAAAATCATACAGGGGTATACTCTGGCATGCAGGGAAGGTTCTGAGTGCTGTGTACTGTAAATAATAACACAAATGAACTGAGGTTCACTACAGCTGCTTCAGATATGTTTTTTTATTGATGAACAAAACAATTACATCATGTAAAAAAAAGACTTTTCTTCAGGTGAATTAAAATCTAAAATTTAAGATTTAAGATTTTTCACACAAAAAGTATAGAATGTATATCAGCTCTCTCAACTGGTACTGAGATGAGAGTCAAAATTCATTCTATAATATTTGTGTGAAAAATCCTGAATATTAAATTTTGGATTTTAATTCACCTGAAGAAAAGTCTTTTTACATCACACACACACACACGGAACAGATTTCCACAGTTTCTACCTACCAAATTAATTCACAAGGTATTGGTTGGCCCAGGGCCATAATAGAAAATATTTGCCCAAGTTACTGTACAGTGGGACTGAACCTGAAACTAGGTAGTCACAAAGCAAACTTCTTACCCACACAATCATGACTTGTATATTCTAAGCATTACAAAGTAGTTTAAATTCTTCCAGTCAGTTAGTTGTAGTGGTTGGTGAATACTTCAAGTGTTGTAGGAAGTGTACTCTGTCAATTCTACCACCTCCCAGCTGTGTACAACCCATTTGGGATCTTAGAGTAGGACTTTATTTGTAAAAGGTATATGTACAGACATATCTAGGAGGATGGTTTCCATCACCTGCTTAGCTATCACAGATGAGTTGTGGGTGAAGCATATTTGCTATCATGAGTAGTTTGACTGAATAGTTTATTGAAAGTAGTAATTTATTTAAAGTACTAGACAGTTGGTGAGTGTTAAGAGCTGTGTTGTTGGAAGATGTGAAGAGGATGCTTATAGAATGTATAGTCCAAAACGGGAAACAGAGAATCAAAATACTATGCCATAGGTGTGACTGTGTGGTAAGAAGTTTGTTTTCCAACCACATGGTTCTGGGTTCAGCCCTACTACATGGCACCTTGGGAAACTGTCTTTCACTATAGCCTCAGGTTGACCAAAGCCTTGTGAGTAGATTTAGTAGACAGAAACTGAAAGAAGCTTGTTGTATAAATATATATATATATATGCGTGTGTCTTTGTGTCTCTGTTTGTCCCCTCACCATCACTTGACAGCCGGTGTGTTGGTGAGTTTACCTCGCTGTAACTTGGTAGTGTGGTAAAAGTGACTGGTAGAGTAAGTACAGGCTTAAAAACATAAGTCCTGTGGTCGATTTGTTCGACTAAAACTATTCGAGGTGGTGCTCCAGCATGGCCACAGTCTAATGACAGCAACAAGTAAAATATAAAAGAAACCAGATACCTTATGTAAATGGTTTCCATAAAATAATCTCCACAAAGGACAGACATCCATAAAGCTTAATCCTGTACCAGGACTAAAAACACTACAAGGTTCTTCAGTAGCTTTAGCTGGGTCTACTTTGTTGTAAACATTTAGGTTAGTATCTCCAGGTTGGGGATAATTTCCACCCTCCAGACTTAAGAGATTCTGAAAATAGCCATAAATACAGCTGCCTTTCCTGCTTT
This sequence comes from Octopus sinensis, assembly GCF_006345805.1. NCBI lineage: Eukaryota > Metazoa > Mollusca > Cephalopoda > Octopoda > Octopodidae > Octopus > Octopus sinensis. Next base: position 31,255,739 of record NC_043010.1, read on the forward strand.
AAGTTACTTTCAAGCATTTTAGTCACTCATACCAATCCCTGGACTTATTTCAGTCAAGTGCTTTTTATCAAGCTCCATCATTTTAGTGGTGTAAAAGAGTCATATATATATATATATATATATATATATATAAATTTTTGTATATATATATAAAGGAGCTGTATGTGTGGTGTGTGTGTGTATATATATATATATATATATATATATATATACATACATACATACATGCATATATACACATATATAAAATGATAACATTAGCAATAATAAATATAATAGGAGATGAAGTGAAGGAGAAGAAAAAGAATATATATATATACACATAACTATCAACATAAGCATTATATTTCTCATTTTTGTTGGTATGTTCAGCAAAATTTAGCTATGAATAATGCTCCTCCACCCCTTCACCATCTACTGTTATTATCTAAAGATATAACTAAAAAAGCAGAAACAAACAAGCAAAAACAAAAAAAAAACTATATACATATGCACACACACACACACACATAGAAAGAAGCATAATATGCACGCATATAGTGGCTTACCCACCCCACCCTACTGATTACCAAAAGATGGAATTCCTTCAAAAATTCCAACAGCATCTGTTTAACCATTTCATATAATTCCTATAAAGACTTGCCAATTTTCCACAAATCAACACCTCCATGGCAACTGCCACCACCACCACCACCACAACCACTGCCACAACCATTACCATCACTACCACCTCTGCTTCCACCATCACCAGCACCACCACAACCACAACAAGAACCACCACCAATGTTGCTGCTGCCATCGCTACCACAACAACCACTGCAATACCCATTTCTCTGCCAAAAAGACAGAAAAAAAAAAGAAATCCCAATTTACTGTAGGCCAAAGAATATATTGCCATTTGAGATTCTTACCAGTTTACAGGTTGAGGAGGAAGATGGTGGTGGTAGTTGGTGGGTGGTGATGTGAAAGTGGTGATAGTCATATAGTTAATAACGAAGGTTGGAAGCAGAGAGATGGTGGAATGATGGGTGTTGTAGCAAAACAATGGCTGTAGTAGTAGTAGTAGTAGTAGTAGTAGTAGTAGTAGTAGCAACGGTGATGGTGGTAGTAGTAGTTGTAGCAGTGGTGGGTTAGTAGTAGTAGTAGTAGTAGTAGTAGTAGTAGCAGCAGCAGCAGTGGTAGAAATGTGATCAGAATGTGATGGTGATGGAAGCTTTTTTTGCAGTTGTTCAAATGCACAAAAGCCTTCTTCCCCAACAAAAGTTTGTTTGGGAAGCTTAGTGGTTAAAGCAATAAAACAATGGACTGCATGCAGATAGCTAGAGATCAACAGGCTGTCCAATCAATCAATCAAAGTATCAACTGTTCAAACCCTTTCATGATCACTGCATAACATCCATAGTAAAGGCGTTTCTCTCTCAAATGACAAATTTACCAAACTATCACAGAGCCAATGAGAAGCCTCCCACGTGGTCATGCAATCTGCTAGGAATAGTAGCCAGTTTTTCCTCAAATTATGCATATCCTACTTTCTTTTACTTGTTTCAGTCACTGAATTGCAGTTATGCTGGGGTACAACCTTGAAGGGTTTTAATCAAACAAATCAACCCCAATACTTACTTTTCTATTTAAGTGTGGTATCTATTGCACCAGTCTATTTTGCTTAACTGGGATGTAAACAAACCAGCACCGGTTGTCAAACGGTGTTGAGGGAGCAAATACACACACACACATACATATATATATACATATACACAATGGGCTTTCATAGTTACTGTCTACCAAATACACTCACAAGGCATTGATCCGTCCAGGTCTGTGCCATATAGTGGGAGTGAACCTGAAAGTGCAAGGTTTCAAAGCAAGCTTCTTAATCACATACCACATAGACATGCCAAGAGAAAATAAACAGAACTGCCAAGACCAGAATGCCTTTGATCCAAGGTCTGCTCAATCGGGACAAATCAGGGACTAAATATCAGTTTCTAACTAAGGCACAAGACCACAGTTCTGAGGGGAGGAAGTTAGTCAATACCATCAAACCCAATAATAAACTGGTTCCTTATTATATCAACACAGAAGAGATGAAGGGTAAAGTTGACTTCAACAAAGTTTGACTTAGAGTGTAAAGAGTCAAAGAAACAAATTAAAAAAAGAAGCCAATTTTTCCAAGGCTCTAATGATTCTGCCAGCTTACTGCCAATTTGGGGCTAAATAATGTAAGAAGCAGGAGCTCTGTAAAAATGATGAGTACTTCATAATTTCACAGTGCTAAGATTGGGTTCTGTTCCAAATCTTACCAATGTAGTGAGAGAAAAGTAGCTGTATGATACAGGCAGAGGTATGGCTGTGTTCCCAACCATATGGTCTTAGGTTCAGTATCTATATATCTATCTATCTATCTATCTATCTATCTATATATATATATATATATAATATATATATATATATATATATATATATATATATATATATGATGATGATGATGATATATATATATATATATAATATATATATATATATATATATATATAAGAATGTGGATCCAAAGAATTAAACAGAGCTTACAGTAAGCTCCCTATCTGGTGCATGGCTATCAAAATGTAACATCACCATTGTTCTGTTTGGGAATCCAGGAATTGCAATGGTGGAGATTTTGTATAAAGATTAACCAGATAAGATAAGTGAAGTGAACAAATAGATGTTTATCCCATTAGTTGACAACTGTTTCATAACCTGTGTTTAGTTGCATGAGATACTATATCATTTATCATATATATTGTTTGTGACTACATAATGAAACTATTTGCTGTTTATAGTAGAGTCTGGTGTTTTAACCTGTGGTGAAATATTCTGAAGTGTAGTCTGTCCATTATGTTGCAGCACAGTTACACTAATGGGTATATCTATAATCATATATAAACTGTGTCCTACATTATTAGGGAAATCAACCTTCTCTCAATAAATAAATGTATATTCATTCTAAATCAGTTGTTTTCCCACTGACTGCTGGCAAAACCTATCTGCACACATTCTGTTAAAATAAATTGGATCTGCAGACGCCAACAAATGGTGGCACTTTTGTGATTAGGTAACATTTTCACCGTTACAAATTATTAGGCAAGTATAATAAAAATGATAATTGTGTTAGAACAAACATGTATTTAATGCAACACTAAAGGTTTAACAAAAAAATTATTCATGAAGGACTTAATGGTAAACATAATAATATGTTAGCATGAAAATAATCATGGGATTATGATGTCATACAGCTCCTAATGTTTGATGTATGATTCTCCACATGCAATAATCTTCCTTATGCACTGATCCACTGAATTTGTCAAGGTGATGATATTCTCTTGTGTCACGCTTTGAGCAGCATCTACAATAGCATCCCAGAGGGCAACTTTATTTGAAAACTGCCATCCATCTAGGTAAACACGCCTCTTCAGGACACTCCACAGATTTTCAATTGGATTTGAGTCAGGGAAACAAGGTGGCTGTTCCATCAGACAACCTCCAGAGAAGCCAATTTGCTGCAGGTATTCCTTAGAATTTTTCGCTGCATGAGACAGGGCATTATCTTGCATGACAACCAGATTTCTCTTGAATGAAAGTTTTTGCTTTTTGAACCATGGTTGGAAAGTGTCCTTTAAGAAGGTAACATATGTTTTCGATGTCATCTTAATGCCATTGGGGCTTTCCATGGCCTGACCTTCATACTACCAATGATGCCAGCCCAAAACATGACCCCACCTCCATCCTGTTGGGGTCTCAAACGATGAGGACAGTTCCTGCTGATTGATACCCAACCTTTACTCCAGCCATCTGGTCTGTGAAGGGTAGCACAGCATTCGTCAGTGAACAGAACTGTTGAAAAATCTATCTTCATGTATTCTTCTGCCCCATTCAGTCTCTTCTGCTTATGAACAGCCTTATAACAGACTTAACATGCCTAGTTACCTGCTTCAAGAGGCAACACCTGGTAGTTTCTGATATGTCTTCCCTGCAACAACGTTTGAAGACTTCTCTACTTGTCAGACATGGATTCAGCACAACTTCTGTTTTCACACATGACAAAGTACAATTTGAAGCAACCCTTGACTTACCATTATCTGCCCTTGACCCAGGGCAATAGCAGAAGACTCTTACTCAATGTGCTGTGTAGTGGGACTGAACCTAAGACCATATGGTTGGGAAACAAGGTATCATCCACACAGCTACACCTATGCCTGTATCATATAGCTAATTTATTGAGAGAAGGTTGATTTGCCTAATAATGTGGGATGCAGTGTATGTATGTATGTATGTATATATCATCATCATCATATATATATATATATATATATATATATATATATATATATATTATATATATATATATATTCATTTATATATGTGATGTATGATACCAGCATCATTTAAGTAAGTGATACAGATTACAAAACAGCTGTCAGCTAATGGAATAAGCATGTATTCTTTCACTTCACCTCTCAGGTCAATTTATATATATATATATATATATAATATATATTATATATATAATATATATATATATATATATACATATATTTAGTAAATCCCCAAAAATGAACAACAATGTGAGTACGTGGTACATGTAAAGTATTAGCAGACACACTCAGGGAAGGAAAGAAAGGTGGTTTTACATTGCAAGCAAAAGCTCTTCTTCAGAAACAGGAGACAGAGGAAAACCCAAGGGAAAAGGAAGACAGGAAAAAAAAATCGCTAACAATTCACATGTGGGAGGTATTATCAATCCAGGTAAAATACCTTATAAGCTCTCTATTAGTACACCAAGCTAACAGTATTGTTTAAAATAGTAAAGGACTTAGTATTTTTGTGGCAGGGTCAATACCATTCTATGTTGTAAATCCATGGTTGTGTTTCAGTTATACTAGTTTTTACATAGAGTGATATGCAAGACAAGGCATAAATAATGGTTATTGCATATTTTTCTACAATGAAGAAAAATATATAATGGTCATTATTTATGCCTTGTCTTATAAATATGTGTGTGTGTTGTGTGTGTGTGTGTGTGTGTGTGTGAGTGTGTATGTGTGTGCATCTGTGTGTATCTTGTCTAGATATCATGTGATACTTGTAAATCATCATCACACAAGCAAGGTTGTTAATTTCTGTTCTTCCATAAAAAACAAGTCTAATTACAGGAAAATATTACTTTGCTTTGAAACAGGTGGGTGTTGTCAATAGGGAGGGTATCTGACCACAGAAAAGTTACCTCAACATATTCCATCTGACCCATGCAAGCATGGAAAAGTGGACAGTTAATGATGATGATGGTACATACTACAAAGTCACACAGGATTCCTATGATGGCTGCAGTTAATTGTTTACAAATATGCATATGTATGTATGAATGTGTGTGTGTATGTGCATGTAGTAAATTCAACTCAATTTCAGTTGTCCATTGTACAATGTTGACTTAATTATTATTGTTACTGCTTAGGAGGAAGAGAAAAATAGCTCCCATAATACTTTACAGGATCTCCAAGACTGACAGGAATCAAAGGAGTTATTCTAAGATCAGAGACCTAGATTGAATGCTAGCACCAGAATGGACTCTGCGAAATAGAACCACAAGTGATGGAGTATGTCTATATCCAAGAATCAGAACAATCCCTCCATGGGATTTCTTAGTTTCTGTCAGTGAAATTTCAACTCACAAGGTTTGGTAAACTCAAAGCTATGATAGGAGACACTTGTCCATAGTGCTGCAAAGTGGAATTGAACCAGATACTACAAAGTTGCAAAGTAAAATTCCTAACCACACAGCCATGTCTGTGCACTGGAAGGGGAGGAATACAATCAATAATTTATTTCCACACTAGGTGCAAGTATGGTTGTGTGTCAACAAGTTCACTTCCCAAACACATGGGTTTAGGTTCAGTCCCACAGCACAGCACCATGGGTGTCATTTACCACAGCCTCATGCCAACCATAGCTAAATCTACTCACAAGCAGTAGATTTTGAAAGAAACCCATTGTGTGTGTGTGTGTGGTGTGTGTGTGTGTGTGTGTGTATTTACATTTGTTTTTCTCTGAAAATCAGTGAGCTACAAGTGGTGACATCAATGCTCTTGTCAACAAATGAGAACCCATACTCGAAAAAGGTATGGGTTAGCAACAAGAAAGGCATCCAGCTGTAAAATAGTAACTCAATAATATATATTTCTTTACTACCCACAAGGAGCTAAACACAGAGGGGACAAACAAGGACAGACAAAGGGATTAAGTCGATTACATCGACCCCAGTGCGTAACTGGTACTTAATTTATCGACCCCGAAAGGATGAAAGGCAAAGTCGACCTCGGCGGAATTTGAACCCGGAACGTAACGACAGACGAAATACGGCTATGCATTTCGCCCGGCGTGCTAACGTTTCTGCCAGTTCGACGCCTTACTGTAACTCAATAATATATTTATCTAAGCCATGCAAGCATGGGAAAACAGACATATAAATGAAGACAGCCTACAGATGGAATGAAGCTCAAAACAGTAAGCTTGCCAAACACTAGCCAATCAGCACTAAGCTGTATTTTTCATTTGGGTGTACCTATACACACACACAAACACGTAGCTAGAGAGCATGAGCATCAATCTTGATGAGATATGGACCAGTAATCTAGCAGTTCTTGGTTGACCAGATGAGCTGTAACTATCAGATAGAATCTAAAAAAGTTACTTGTTAGCAATTTATTATAAATACTTATTCTAATTGTCAATATTGAAAGATGAAAGAGGAAAAAAAAATTGGCTTGGGTATAGACTGAACTCAATCCCATAAAGCAATGCTTCTCAAACTATCCGATGTGGAGTACTGGCAGATTTTTTTTCCAATGTACCAGGGACCAGTAATATTTCTTAGTAATATTAATTTATACCAGAATCAATATATCTATAATGAATATAATAAAAGTTGACAAATTTTTAAATCTTATATTTATCTTATAAACAAATAATACAATATTACATAAGCATTTTATAAGCATTTTATAATGTTTCTTTCTTTTCTGGAAACTCACCGCATACCGGCAGCTGATGGCTCGCGGACCAGCACTGGTCTGCGGACTACCACTTTGAGTGCCATAAAGCACAGAACTAGACGATGTGAAGTATTCAGTCCAACTCTCTTCCCATTCTACACAATGTGATGGCCCTGTTCGATGAATTCTGGATATTCATGTTTATTAACAGTGTGGCCTAGTGGCTAGGGTGCTGGGATTCACAATTGAAAGATCATATTCTTGATGCCTGAACTAGGTAGTGTGTTGTTTTCATGAGCGAAACACTTCATTTCACTGCTCCATTCCACACAGCTGTAAATGAGTAAGTCTATGATGAACTGGTGTCCTGCTCAGGGAGTATCTTGTGATCTCAGCCACTTTTATGTCATTGAAAACTAGGTAACCAACTCTCTGAGTCCAAGGACTTGAGACTGCAATTACTTACATCCCTATTAGGTTTACTTGATAATTTCCTCCAAAAAGGTTATCAAATATTTCAAATATAAGATAAATATAGTATTGGGAGTGGCCTTAACTGCAATGGCTAAAACAAAGAAATAACCTACAATTAATTATGTTTTTTCATGCAGAAAGCACCCTTTGGAAAATTACCAGTCATTATAGAACTACAGTAGCCATAGCACCATGTTGTACTCTACAATTTATTGAACCACTGACTGCTGAATTGATAGAGTCATTAGAGTGTTCTGTGAATGCCCCATGGTATTTGGTCCAGCTTTCTGCACTGTGGGTTCAAATTCTAATGAGGTCACCTTCACCATTTATTGGATGCTTACAGTGTTTGTTCCAGCCTTTTGCATTCTGATTTCAAATCTCACCATGGTCTACTTGGGTGACATATTTAATCTGTCACCTGATTTTATCCAACCACCTGGTACTTTGGGCCCCTTTAGCAGAGTCTACTCTGATGCAAGCATCTATGTTAGGATACCTTCCTCCTCCTCTTTCCTTCCCACCTGTCTTGGAGGCTCTGCAAAGGGTTACAAGCACTGCCTTACTCTCTGACTAATCAATTAAAAAACCAAATTTTCCCTTATGCTATCATTAGTGCTGCAGTTGCTGTATATTTCAAGAGTTAATCAAGAGATCAACAAAATCCAACAGAGACATTTACATCATCACCACTTAATCTGCTATTATAACAGCCAAATCTTCCAATTAAAAAAGATATCCATTTTAGATACTGCAATAACATAAAAAGCGTGATATGCCGGATTCAAAAATTAGAACAAAAAAATTAGTAGTAGAGAGCCAACCTTGTTTGTATAATTAACCCTTCTGATAGTCATCTGTTTGACCCATTTACTAATCCACTTGAAACTACCTGTTTCAAAGTATTCATATTTTAATTAAAATATTTACTGAATTCTCATTACACAGATTGTGTAAACTAAATTTCAACTGGAAAAAAATCCATCACAAGATTACTGTTAGGGTTAGCATAAGAAAGAAAAGGTAGTGAAACAAACATCAGCTAAATATTGGATAAGTCTGTATGCTGTAGTGAGATGAAAATCCTGCCAGTTCACCTTGGCTTTATTTGATGCATCCAGAGTTTTGTCTTCTCATGTCATACAAATTCATATTTGCAAACTTAGTAAATAGGTTCATGTGTGGCTGTGTGGTAAGAAAATAGCTTCTCAAATACATGGTTTTGACTTCAGTCCTAATGCATGGCACCTTGGGCAAGTGTCTTCCATTACAACTTTGGGCTGACCAATGCCTTATGAGTGAATCTGATAGACAGAAACTGAAAGAAATCTACCTTCTATATGTGTGTGTGTCTGTTTTTGTTTGTCCCCCACCACCACTTGACAACTGGTATTGGTTTGTTTATGTCCCCACAACTTAGTGGTTCAGCAAAAGAAACCAATAGAAAAAGTGCCAGGCTTTAAAAATAAGTACTGGGGTCAATTTATTCAACTAAAATTCTTCTTGGTGATGCCCCCGCATGACCACAGTCCAATGACTGAAACAAATAACAAATAAAAAATGGATGTCCTTCTTAATACTTTAAAGAGTATACTGGGTACATGTTTCTATGGCATCAGTATCATAGAGGTTGTTATGTCTTAAACAAGACTAGAGAACCCTCACAATCTAACACTTTACAGAGTGTACTGGATACATTCTATCATAGCACCAGCACTAAGGTCGTCATGCACTTTACAAGACCAAAGGGTCCTCTTGACCATACATTATTTCCATCTGTTTGCCCATCATAGTGCACTAATTGCATTCATCTCAATTCTTGGTTATCTGGAAAATTAAATTAACCCTTTAGCATTTAGTCTGGCTATATCCAGCCCAAATATTCTACATGTTTTATGTTAAAACTGACCAGGTACAACATCTTGCACCAACCCTACAATGTCATTCTAAAAATATACCAACAGACCATTGAAATCTTGAAGCTACAAGTTAATGCATGATTAATTAAAAAAAATGAATAAATAAGCAATAAATTTGACAAAGAAATCTGAATGCTAAAGGGTTAAACTGCAAATAAATTCAAATATTCTTGTTAGAAATGTCATCAGAAAAAGGTTGCTAAGTTCTTCAACTAGTTATGATTGAAAGATTAAACCCATTATATAATTTTTTTATGCTAAGTTGGATTAGTCAGAGGAGGAAGGAACATCATTTATACTCCAGGGTCACTAAGACAGGTGAGTGGAGGCAATGGGCTCTGCTAAAAACATCCGATGCTTCAAAAGGCAGCCACAAATTAATTTTTTTCGTCAACCAAATTTTATTCACAAGGCTCAGTCAAACCTGAGATTATGATAAAAGACACTTGCCCAAGGTGCTGCACAGTGGGATGGAACCAGGAATCACATAGCTGCAGAACAAACTTCACCACACAGCCAAGCCAGCTCCCACAATAAGTTGAGAACTTCAACTCAGAGGAATCAAAGGTGGTCTATGAAAATAGAATCCTGAAACATACCTAGATATGTCACTCCATCCATCTACTTCTATTGCCCACTATTCCTGGGAGGGCTGTTGGGGTAGAGTCCTCAGGTACTTCCTCCATTGGATCTTATCAGAAGCAAACATCATTATACTTATCTGTTGGATTCTCAAGCATGATCAACTGAGACAATAGCTATTATCCAACCACCTTGCTCTATCCCTAGGTCTCCTGCTGGTTGACTTGACTGGAAGAATTTGCCTTGCAATCCTTTCCTATGACATTCTAACCAAATAGCTATGACCTTTCAATGCAGAGAAGTAGTGGCATGACCTGGAAACTTCCTGAACTCTGAGCTGTGCACTCCAGAAATTCTTCAGAGGAACTCCATTTCAGCTGCTTGTTTTCACAATTCTACACTTTCAGTCATTACCCAAAATGCATGACCATAGCTGAAGATAGGCATGAAAATCAAACTGAAGATAGCAAGTTGGGCATTTTTACAAACCTCTCCTATTTTGAAGATTGAATGCTGAATCTGGCATGCCACTACACTAGCATCTGCAATTCTAGCATTCAATTCATTCTCCTACCTCCCATAACCCAAGATACTTCTCCACTTGCCACAGTGATGTTCCCTGAACATGCAGAATGCACTAAGACTAAAATCACGATCAAATCTGTCATGTTCAGTTTTCTTGGAATTATCATCAAAGGTTCATTTGAAATGTCCCATACCAAATCTGTTTAATGAAATCCAACATTGACTATACAGTGACTACACCCAAACAGTCATAGAGTAAAATGTAATTTTGACATTAAAAACCTGATTTGATTTATGGGACAAAAAATTTTTAGTTTTTTTTTTTAGACTGTCTACTACCACCACTACCACCACCATCATCATGTACTGCAAGGGAACCTAGTCTACTCTATCCATCCTCACCATTCACTACCTGATGGTAGGTACCTGTTGTTTGTTTCTCTTAGTAATGTCCAGAGGGCTTGTAGTTGCACATAAACAAGTATATATACGAGCAATTATTTGCTCATAAGTGGTGACTACAAATCCTCTAAACAGAATACATTAGCCTACATTTCCTCTAGACACTTAACTGTCAAAAATAGATACCAAATCATTAAAGAAAGATTTATTTCTCATTAATTTAATTTTGTGAAACTAGAGCTAAACAATGGCCTTTACGATCGTTTTAGGGTCACGGAAGTATCTACATTGTTTTTAGATGTGTATGCAACTGCAAATAGCTTCATTAACATTTTTTTTTGTCAGGCCTTAATAAGAGGAGGAAAGAGAAGAAAAGAGCCTTCAAAACTGGTTGGAAATAAGAAAGAAGTTATCTTCATATCAAAGACATGTTCTGGATGTTTGTGACATGGGCCATGTGCAGGCATTAAACTGGGTGACAGATTAGGTGTGCCACCCAATATTCCCTATACTTCACTTTTACTTACAACATTTCAATTGATCATACAATAACTACAACAATCATCTAGACATAGATGTGATTGCAAATGAACTCCTTAACCATGCGGCTCTATATGAAGTAGTTATCATTTGTTGATTTGTTGGGGTAGATGTTGGAAATAAATGTCATATATATATATAGTGGTAGTAATGTTGGTGGACCTGCATCATATGACAATGAGGATTCAGTCATTCAATAAACTGAATTACCTACTTCTGAAATAGCATGTAAACAGCTGAGCAATCTATAAACACATACATTCTTACTGGCTGTACTTTTTGAATTACAGGTACAATCCACAAGAAGCTCCCACACAGTTTTTGTTTGTGCAATTTCACTTACAAGATAGGCTATAGAAAATAACCTTTGCAAAAGATGCTATGCAGTGAGATTGAACCAAGAACATCATGGTTGTAAAGCAAACTTTTTAGCTTGTTAGCCATACTGTACATACCATATATATATATATATATATATATATATATTATCATAATCATCATTTAATGTCTACTTTTCTAAGTTTGAATGGGTGAGACAGAATTTGCTGAAACAGATTTTCTATGGCCAGATGCCCATCCTGTTCCCAAGCAAGGTAATATTCCCCATGGCTAGGCATGTTTTTCACCAAGACTAGAAATGAACAACATCTCTAGTATGACAGTGATACTCGTTTATAATCATCACATGATGTCAAGACAAGGGCACACACACACACACACACACAGAAGACTCTTTCAGTTTCCATCTAACAAATCCACTTGCAAAGGCTTTGGTCAGCCTGGGACTATAGTAGAAGACACTTGCTCAAGTTACCGCACAAAGGGTCTGAAACCAAGACTAATGGTTGGGAGGTGAGCTTCTTAACTACACAACCATGTCTGATTATATATATATATATATATATATACACTCACACACACACAAACATATAATTCTTTTTTGGAACAATGCATCTTAAAGCAGACGAAGCTATCAAAGGATTTTTTAACCGAAGATGTGCATCCTATTATTTAAAGCTTTATCTGCTCCAAGATTCACCGTTCCAAAAAGAATTATTTCATGTTCTCTGAAAGCTTATAAATTCCTATAATAATGACAATACACACACACACGCATGTGTGCTTGTGTGTACTTATGTGTTTGGGGTAAGTACAGAATCCTTTTTAAGACCTCAACTGCTTTGCAAACAAGACTCATTCATTAATAGTTGCAGTATCTTTTAGCAGCTTCAACCATTTTGCAATTTTGCAGCGCACATCAATTTAGAATCATGTTCACTGTTTTATCAGCTACATTTCTAAATACATAATTATTACCACAAATTTAATTAACATTATCATGAAAAAAATTTTCATCTTTGAGTGAGATTTAGATTTCAAGAAAGCAAGTCCCTAGTGGAATAAACTACAGGACTGCCTGATTAGAGCTGATATGGAGCTACAAACCAACATCTATTTTGAAATAAAACTGATATACAACATACCTAGACTGACCTGGTTCTAAGTTTGGGTAGACAGTTTATAGAGTTGGCAACAATAAAAAATTCATTGAGCATAGAGAGAGGCACTGAGCTGTAAAATTATAGCCAAAATATTAACAGATATCTAACATTTATTTAGATCATTTTCATCATAGTACACAGTTAACCTAATGGAAGGAAGCCAGTGGTAATTGCAGTGGCATTCTGAAAAAAAAAATTCTAGAGTTTTATGAAAACTAGATTACATAGAAAAAAACTGCAATATTCAGTGAGTATGAGTTTCATCATCATCATTTAACATCTGTTTTCCATGCTGACAGGGTTGGAGAGTTTGGCAGGATCCAGTGAGCCCCAGGGCCATGCTGAACTCCAATATTAACTTTGGTATGGTTTTTATAGCTGGATGTCTTTCCTAAAGGCAACCACTTTACACTATGTACTGCTTTTTAAAAAATTTGCTTCTTTTTTTACATGCCACAGGTACTAATGATGTCACCAAATAATTTGAAAGCTGAGAAAAGAATAGGACAAAGGCAAGTGGAAAAAGCTCCCTTAACTAAGTGGGCAGAGAGTATTTGAGATGGGGGAAGTGTTTTAGTGTCAGATGTCGCCAGGTTAAAAATATAACAATGGGATAAGCATTCTTCATGTGTCTTTAACCAATGTTTTGTCTAAAATAATGTTTTTTTTATTTTTCAGATTGTCTAATTAGGAAAATTTGGCTTTCCAATCATGTGGTTTTGAGATCAGTCCTACTGTGCAGCACCATGGGGTAAGTGTCTTCAACTACAGCCCCAGACTGACCAAAACTTTCTAAAAGGATTTGGCAGATGGAAACTGAAAGAAGCCTGGTATGTATGTACACACACATACACGCACACACACACACACAATGACATAAATATTTTGAAGAAGATCTTTAAGAAATGCAGGTGAGAAGTTAGGTAAAACATATAGAGAGACAAGATATTGTATCACCCTATGTTGGTTGTTTATTTCTTCCATAATATTTCAGGAAAGCTCTGCTTTATCAAATATAAGATAGAAAATAATCCAAGAGATCAGATGCCGATAATAATACCTTTTTACTGGTGCTGATACTAACATCTTTTTTTTCTGATCTCTTGGATTATTTTCTATCTTATATTTGATAAAGGGTAATTTCCCCAAAATATAACAGAAGCAGTAAACAACCTATTCTGGGTGATACAATATCTTGCCTTTGAAGGTGGTGAGCTGGCAGAAACTTTAGCACACTGGGCAAAATGCTTAGCAGTATTTTGTCTGTCTTTACATTCTGAGTTCAAATTCCGCTGCAGTTGACTTCACTTTTCATCCCTTCGGGGTCGATAAATTAAGTACCAAGTGTTTACTGGGGTCAATCTAATTGACTGGACCCCCTCCCGCAAAATTTCAGGCCTTGTGCCTAGAGTAGAAAAGAATATCTTGTCCTTGTCTTTATTGGTATCACCTTACATATTTCGTCTACCTTCTCAATTGCTTAAAGGTCTTTTTAAAAATATTTATATCATTTACACATTGCAATGCTTCAAGTAAATTACAGTAATCCATGCATACATGCTTGCAAACACACACATACATACTCAAACTCAAACAAAAACTGTCTGCATGGATCACATGGATATTAAAACTTTGTGTTTTATTGTTGTACTCTTCATGTGTCCTCAGCTTGCATAATTCTGCAGATATTTATAGATATTCTTGTGTAGGGGTTGGGATACAGAAGAAGATACTCGCCCAAGGTGTCAGGCAGAGGGACTGAACCTAGAATCATAAGGTTGGGAAGCAAGCACCTTAGCCACACTGCTATGCCTGTGTAACTACATCTGCATTTGAACAATTGCTGATTGAATCCACTAGCATAGCTAGAGTGTGTGCCACCTGGGACAGCCCTTCAGTATGCCACTCCTGGGCCCCCACAAAAAGTACATATTGCTTACTGCAGACCCAAAAGTGGCACCTGCCTGGGGTGGACCACCCTCTATGTGTCTCCTCTAGCTACATTAGTGATTGAATCTAAGTTGAACAAAACCTTTAATCAGCTTTTTAAGTACAACTCTAAGTACATTGCATATCCAAGAGACCCCCTTTAATTATTAGGTAAAGCATTCATCATTACCACTTGAATGGTTTTTTGACGATTGACAAGTCCCTTAACCTCTTGGGAGTTGTTGGGGCACTGCAGCCATGCAGCATATCTAGGATAAGAAAACCTGGCAGAGCTCATCTCTCTTAAGGCTAAACTCATTTCTACAGCTTTCCATGCTGGCATGGGTTGACTGAAATTGGTAAGCTGAAGAGCTGCACCCGGTTCCAATCTGATTTGGTGTGGCTTCTATGGCTGGATGCCCTTCCTAGATGTATTACACTCCAAGAGTGTAATAGGTGCTTCTTACATGCCACCGGCATGGGTACCAGTTATGTGACACTGGCATTGGCCACAACTGCACTTTCACTTAGCTTGACGAGTCTTCTCAAGCATGGCAAATCGCCACACAATAGGCTTCTTTAAGTTTCCATCTAGCAAATCCACCCACACAGCTTTGGTCAGCTGGAGCTACAGTACAAGACATTTTCAAGTTGCAACTCAGTAGGACTGAACCCAAAACAATGTGGTTTGGAAGCAAACTTACCACACAGTAATGCCTGCACCTGAATATATATATATATATAAACAATAAGAGTCTGATGAACTGATGAAGGGTTAACGGAAAATGTTGAACAGATGAATAGATTTGTGCAATGTGAAAAAAGCTGAATTCTGGTGATTTGGACAAAATCATTCTTCAGATAAGAAGTATCTCCAAAGACTCTGAAGGTGTTTCACTGCTTTCATTCCAGAACAGGTGACCATAGAAGAACCCCTACAGAGGGAAACGAACTAATCATCCTCTTCACAAGAGCATTAGTAATGTAAGTGCCACAGCAGAGATTGAAACTGGTTCATGGAATAGCAATGTAAACAGTTCAGAAGATATCTTAGTTTGTTTCCATTACTCTCTCTTTCTTTCTTTCTCTTTATTCCTACAGGGTTATGAAGAAACATGATGAGGAATAAATAAGTGAATAAAATATATTATGCTCTAATGAAAGCATGGTATGGGCAAATAAGGTGGAAGGGAAGCTTATTTTAAGATATCTTCAAAAATACAAAAATATTTTTTTTCTTTCATAGACATTACAGTTCACACAACTCACTGATGTCTGCTGGTTGTGCTAAGCAACACATCTATCAATGAATATACAGACACACAGAGAAATACATTCAGCAGGGATTTGATTAAATATATGTCCAGATACTTTGTATATGCACGCACGCGCGCACACGAACACACACAAATATATAGTTTCTATTTCTAATTTTTCTTTCTGTAATTACCCAAAATTCAAGATATGAACAGGCAGATATTTCAAATTGAGGTCTGATCCTCAGCAGACATATATAGGTAATATAGGTTAGTTTGACATGGTATTCTTTAACTTGGTATTACAGTTGCGTCGATGATAGGGACGACATGTGTGGACTGCCTGTGGATGCCCGGGGGGGGGGAGAAGGGCAGTTTTTCAAAGTGAAGCCACGCTACAGCAGATCAGATATCGCTATCAAGTATACAGTGGAGAAAGACAGGTCGGAAGAGTGGATGGGAGGAAGGGTGGGGGAATAAAGATGCAAAATGCAGAATATGTTGGTGGTGGAGAAGATAAGTTTATAGAAGGCATGGTGGGGATTATAAGGAGGAGGAGGGGAGAGATTCTATGGAGCAGATGCTGTAATAATAACCATAAAAGAAAGACAAAGGGTGGTAAGTAGATAGAGCCGCGGGTGGGATGGAGGTAGAGAGAGCGATCTCGAAAGACTTGGATGTCATGAGGCAGATGGCTTTCCTTTGGGATAGGAGAAGTGAGAATAAACAGCAATGACCCTAAGTGGCTGTATTACTATTCCATATATGGCAGCAGTTAATTAATATGTATCTTGGAAAAGGCTTAAGAGCGTACTACTTTCTCAGTACTGTTGTTGTTTAACCCCAGATCAGGTCAAATTTAGCAGACCAATGATCAAAGGCGTTCCAATCGTGCCTCTCCTGTATTTCACCATGACATTAGATAAACTAGATGCCCTGTTATCCTGTAATTAAGAGCAGTAGGATGTGATCTGAATGAAGTTTAGCTGCTATTTCTAGCTGTCGAGTAATCACGTATAGTTTCCTTCATTATCTCCGACGAGGAAACACCATACTACTTTGACATAATTTTTGAACACAGAATATTTCCACAGAAAATGATGAAGAAATTTTAACATTTCATCTCACATGCGCGCACCACCACACACACACACACAACCAAGTACCAGATCGTAAATGTATGACGAGAGAATAATACATAATATATACTTTGAAAAAATATTTAATCAAAATAAACTATACAACAATGTGTTTGTGTTTAAAAGCAAATAATGACTGCAATAATGCAACTTCACTGCAATGTCTTAGCCTTCCAAGACACACCAACACACAGCCACACACCTGTATATATCAAATGTACGTACACATGTATTTTAATACATACAACAATCACAAATTGATATTTAATACTATTACACGCGCGAAATAAAGTTCCTCTCCCCTTGATATTCGGCAAACATATAAATATATATATAATCATACACATACATATATACACACAAATGTATATAGCTACACAAACATCTACGCATGTATATACATGCATAGATGCATATACACACACATGGATATACATGCATATACATACTAGGTTAAGTGTTTTATTTTTGCTATAGTTTTTGCACCACCCTGTTTATTAAAAGATTAAATTTTACGACATTTACGAGAATGGAATAAGATGTTATATACCAAAATAGAGATGGGGAAGAGGCGACGAAGTGGTAGCTGTGTATTTTACTTGTGTAGAGACTGATTCATACAAGAGACAGGATGAACGACAAATGAATACAAAAGTAAGGATATGTAAATAATAATAATATATTTTTTAATATATTGGCAAGACAAATAAATAGATAGGGGTGAAGAAGAGATATGATCAGATTGTTAATGGTTATGATAATTATAATCGTATATATATATCGGAACAGATTATAATGTACAAAACCTACTAGCAGCAAATCCCATTAAGAAAAAAGAGGTGTTGGAAGAGATGAGTTTTGCTACCGATTGTCATTAAAATGCCAAGATCGAAGGGTTTCCCTCTCTCCCTCTCGTACACGGAATACACACACACACATATATATAAACGCACACACACATAATTTTTTACACAAATACACACACAAACACATAATTTTTACACAAATACACACACACACAAACACATACAGGCATATATACTTGCACACAACCATACACATATATAGTATAGAACTCTACAGGCATTTTGTCTCTACAGGGGGGGGGGATCATCCATTAGTGGTCAAATCTCGAGGAGACGATGGAATGTATTGGAAATAATAATAATAATAATAATAGCAGCAAAATAACAAGAGAAAAAATATACATATAATCGTAATTGCTAATAGTAATAATAAATAATAAAACTACAATAAACAAACAATGAAGCATAGTAAATCACCGTAAGAGGAAAAAAAAATAATAAAAACAGAACCTCCAGGAACGAGCTTGCATTCTCTTTCACCCATGTGGTAGGAAGAAGAGAGATAGAAAGAAAATATACCGCTCTATATATATAATAATAGTAATAGATAGTTTCTTATGCTAAGGTACAATGCCACAGACTAATAAAGAGAAGAGGAACCATGAGAATGTGTAACGTTTATGCCTTTCTGAAGAACAATTTAATAGTAATAACCGTACGTGTGTTTTTATATATATATATATATATAATATATATATATATATATATATATATATATATAATACGATAGAGCAGTTTTAGTCACGTAATAATAATTATTATGAATGGTCGAATCTGATATGCAATTTTGATTCCTACCCAAAATAATTTCACGTTAGTTATATTGGGAAAACAGTGTAATTCTTACTTTTCCCGTCTCTTGCACTATATATATATATACATATACGTCTTTTGTCTATTTTCATAAAGCTTCCCGTTGTATATATATATATAATCTTCGTGTCTAATCCGAATAAATAAACGATAGTGAAAAAATTAAGGATTTTCTTTTGACATAACTCTGACATTCGCCGATTTTTATCTACTTTAGAGGCGTATATCCATTAAGAAAAAACCGATACATTGTAAATGCAAGAATTATAAAATAGTGTTGAAAAGAGGAAAATGAACAAGACTAAAAAAGCATGAACACCATTTACATAGAAAATAATAAAGATAAAGAATGATGATTATTTCTGAAATTGGCACAAGATCAAGAAATTTATGGGGGAAGGGATACAGTCAATCAAATCGACCTCAGTACTTGACTGGTAGGAATTTAGTCTAACGTTCCACCGTTTCCGCCTCTCCCAAAATAATTATTTGTAATTAAAAAATAAAGTACTTAAAAAAATAATAAACCAGAAATAACGGTAACGAACAAGAAAAAAAAGGAAAATGACAAAGAAAAACAACTAGAAGACTATGTATTTCTTTCAGCTGAAAGCACAATGCCAATATTTGCAAGACAGTTGAATTCATCATTATATATTATTAGTGGTAAGTGTTGATTGATCGACCAGTCGGATGAAAGACGAATTCGACCCTGAAGCAGTCAATGGTTTCTTTATTTGTCATTAAGGCAAAGCATGTTACTAGAAATAAACGAGTGTGTCTGTATCTATCTATCTATCTATCTTATAATATATATATTGAGGCGTTAAATTGTTTTACATTGGCACGAGACTACAAATTTGAGAATGAAGTACAAAATCGACTATAGTACACAACTGGTATTTATTTCATCGGTCCTCGAAGAATAAAAACCAAAGTTGACTCTAATAGGATTTGAACTCAGAAGTAATATAATTATTCTAATCCTTTTCTTACTAGGTGAAAGGTCTTAAGCTTCCGGAATTGGGGGACTTTGGTTTGAAAATTCGTGCTTTTACCATATATTAAGGGTAAAAATCAGAAAAACAATAGCCTATCTTTTACAAGGGCCACAGAGCTTTAGGTTATGCGAAGTGGGGAGCTTGGGGAGAAGAAACTTTCATATCTTTCTCAAAGTCATTGGCGACGAAAATGGAATGGCTTTGTGGGGAATTGAAACTGAGTCGCAATAAAAATACAGAGATGTTAAACATTCTTAAGAATAGCTTTGTAAAGTAAGGTTTGCATTAGCCATTTAATTAGATTTAACAGTGCTGTGTGTACACACACACGCATATAATATACATACATATATATATATATATAACGATAACAGAAGCGGCTTAGATTTTTTTTAAATAAAGACCGGCTGTGTGTGTATATATATATATATATATATATATATACATACACACACACACACACATATATATATATATTTATATGTAGACACACATGCAGGACTATGCAATAGAAAATTAGAAAGAGTGCCAAAATCTAGATTATACTAAAAGAAAAACCAGTAATTTCGTTTTCGTAAAGATGTTGTTGGTAATGAGGAGCGAAACGAAATACCTTCAATGTTTCCGCAATTATAGTGAACCAACGAGAGAGAAAGAACGGAAAATAAGAACAATTATAAAGAATATCTATCTATCTATTTATCTATCTTTCTATCTATTTATCTATGTGATGGATTAAGAAAGTTAACAGCTTATTTTAGTTTGCCAAAAGCTAAAAATAAACACATGCACAAAGTGTCAGGATAATATCTTCCCCAGGTGCACCATATCTTTAAAGAGTTTTTACAGGTAAATTTCCGTACACCTGGAAACGTTATTGCAAAGCTGTTGAAGGCAAAAAAGTTGTTGTGAAAGGCTATTTACTAACGTTACTGAGGCTATCAACACTTAACGTCTGTGCACGCGCGCGCGCGCACACACACATTCTTTAATTGGTTTCAGTCATTGAACTGTTCCATGCAACAACCAACATTTGATCCTCATTTTGTGACCAGAAGTATCTATCGAAGGGCGTGCGAATAAATCTATCTATTTCAAAATGAAATACAAAATGAGTTTTGTGACTTTGTAACATTCATACCATTCCTGATCGCCGTGAATGAAAAGAAATTGCCAAAACAAGATAACGAACACGCAGAGAAAAGACATGCATCTCTCGCTATATGGGTGCATTATAAATGTAACTGTAAATTTGTATATATACACACGCGAGAGGAATGTTTAACAGGATCGTGACAGAAAGAAAACAACCCATTATGCTCTTTTATTTTTTTTTCTAAGAGAGAAAAAAGAAGCAAAATTCAACAATAAGGATCTATGAAAGGTCCAAGATACTCACCTAACTTCTGCATTGAGATCTACGCTCTGAGAAAGGTAATGAAGCCGGTTGAAGTGGCGCAATCTGAACTCCGATCGGCACAAAACAACTGCGCTAGAGGAGGAAGGCCATGCTAAGACGACAGAGATGTAGAGAGAAGTCGCAGAAACGGAGTAGGAGAATGTGGTGTTGGCTACAGGAGTAAAAGTGCATAGCTTAGAGAGTGATAGAGGAAGAGCAGCAGCTAGAGAATAGAGAGAATTGTTGTGGCTCTAGCTTACCCTCCCTCTCATACACACTATCTATTTTATTATATTTTATATTATTTATCTATATGTACCTCCTCCCTCTTTCTTTGTCAGTATGTTCTCATAACTCTCTCTACTTCACCTATTTGTCTACCTATTTTTCCCTTTTCTCCTGTCTATCTTGATCTCTCTTTTCCTTTCTTTTATATTTGTTTTCTCTTTTTCTTTCCTTCCCTTTTCTTTCCTGTAGTTCAGTCTCTCTCTCTCTCTCTACTCACGCGTATCTCTCCCTTTCTCTCTCTCACACGTATATATAACACACACACACATATATATATATACATACATACATATATATATACATATATATATATACATATATATATTTATATATACATATATATTTATACACATATATATATACATATTTATGTATTTATATCTGTGTATGCGCGCGCATATATGTATATATATACATATATATATATATATATATATATATGATAATGCAGTGAGTGTGACAGATAGATAAGCACACACATACACACACAGAGTAAGAGAGAGAGAAAGATCGCAATTTATCTTTTCTCTTGGCTTCCCCTCTTTCTTACAATGAGAAAAGGAAGTGCTATTAGAACACTTACAAATATGCGCTCTTAAATGCAAACTCTAAAGCGTAAGAGCACGCACATATGTACACAAACACGCGGACACATTTCTCAGTGTAAAGTCTTTAAGACATCAAATTGGTATGTTGCACGCACACACACATACGCGCACCATACACACACAAACCACATCTCTATGTGCATGTGTGTTTATGTGCATAATGTACATATCAATCTGTCTGTCTGTCTATCTGTCTGCCTGTCTGTCGATCAGTCTGTTTATCTACACACACACACATATATATATATATATATAGAACATAAAAATGGATATCCGTCTGTTTCGACAATGATCAACTGAACTACCTATTCGTTCATTCTACTAACATTTAAGTGGCTGAGTATTCCCAGACACTTGCACTCTTAGTGTACTCTTATCTTGGGGCCAAATCAGCATGGCACGGTGAATGATAAGGCTACCAGTCTGAAGTACAGGTACCACCCATCCAACAAGCTTTCGCACAGAATTCGTCTACCCAACTTCACTCCCACGTGTACTTTACGATGAACCCTAAGTTGGCCTGCCTAAAGCTATGAGTAAAATACTCATACTCGAGAAGCTCGCAGTAGGATCGAAACTGGGACTACTTGATTTTGAAGAAAACGTCTTAACCATTTAGCCACTCCTTCACTTTCTCTCTCTCCCCTCTCCCTCTCACACACAGATTTTTGTGTGTGTATTTTTATTGATCGCAGAAGTTACTGAGTGGTTCTAGTACCGAGAGTTTCGTGCTTTTTATCACCAAACCTTTGTCTTACTCGTGTGTGTGTGTGTGTATGTAGTGCTATTCTCCACAATGGAGAATAACGTTAATTGATCAACAGAATGTATGTGTGTATGTATGTATGTATGTATGTGTGTATGTATGTATGTATGTATGTGTGTGTGTATGTATGTATGTATGTATGTATGTGTGTGTGTATGTATGTATGTATGTGTGTGTATGTATGTATGTATGTGTGTGTATGAATGTATGTATGTGGTATGTATGTATGTATGTATGTATGTATGTGTGTGTATGTATGTATGTATGTATGTGTGTATGTATGTATGTATGCATAGTGTTTACTTATTGACATGAGAAGGCAGCGGTGAGTTGTTTAATAAATAGCCAATCGGAGTTTGAGAGAGAAGCGATGAAGCTGTAGAAGTGATGAAAGAGTGCAAGATAAGAAAATGATAGCTGAAATAAATCACAGAAGGAAAGTACACAGAGTGTAAAGAGAGAGAGAGAAACAGAGAGACAGAGAGACAGATGAAGTGGGAGATGTGTTTATTCAGCTATTTATCAGGGTAATTGGGAGTTAAAGGTGGTGGCGGTGGTGAAGGATGATAAACTTGTTGGAAAAAGGGAGAGATAGGAGAGGAGTAAGAGAGAGGGAGAGAGATGTAAGTCAGTATATCCAAATGCCTTTCAATTCCATTCATTCTCTCTTCATTCGTCCCTCTCTTCGATGCCTGGAGACTTAGTGTTTGTTCATATTGACAGAGGCAGTAGTGGTTGTGAGTAGGTCTGTGGTTGGCAATCTTTGAAGTGTCAGTGCGGGTGTGTGGTGGAAGCAAGGGCCCGGGAACAGGGGGTGCAGCGTGTGCACCTGCACCCCTTGGAATTTTCAGGTGGTGCAAGATCAAAATTTGCACCCCTTACATAATTTTACCAGTTTCAGAAAATAGTGTCTAAAAAATTATCTGCATAAGATGCTTGAAGCTAGATTTTGTTTCAAAGCAAAAACAAAGAATAAAAATAAATAAATAAAAGTGATGAAGCTGGGCTTAAAATTCGCAAAGGAATTTATGACTAACCAACTTCTGAAGCAAAGTAGCGTCAAAATAAAAAGTATGTGACAACAACAACAGTAGCAGCAAACAACAAGAACAACAACATGACCAGCATCTACGGCTACTCTTCAATACATAGCATTACTTGGATTCTTGAAGACAGCCCTATTCTGACAAAAATAACTCCAAAATCTTGTAATGCTGAAAATGTGTGAAGGTTCTTGTCCTCTCTCAGTCTGTCACCTCTCTCAAGTTCTTTGTAGTTGATGTTGCTAAAGACTGACGACATGGTTGAATGGATTCGACTGTTTGACCTCAGCCTAAAATTGAAAGCCCTTTAAAAATTCTTTTATTTCATATTGGTTTTCTCATTTAGGTTGTTAGGTCCAAAGTTTGACAAGGGAACAAAATGATTTATTTTTATCTTTGATATCTAATGCTCATTGTTAAATGCTTTGGTACTTATTGCTCATTCGAAATACTAGTCCAGTTTAATAAAAAAAAAAAGATTTTGAAAAGAAATAAATGAAGACCAACCCCGAAATTACCTAATTTTCAAAGAAATGTATTCGACAATTTCAGACTAATTTATATAAAAAGGAAATGATATTAAAAACATTACCTACCGTCATCCCGACACGGTTAACCACGAAGATCATTTCAGAGGTGCTTTTTTTGGCTCATAAGTCTAACCCTAGCTGAGGCCAGCACACAGGCTAATATGCTTTTAACAGGGGTCTTTCATTTTACTAATCTTAGCTGGTCCGAGGATTATATCCAGCCTGGAACTAAGCAACTGAAGTGGAGGAATATGACCCCTTTCCTCGATACAACAAAAGACTTTCCCATACAACAAATCATTACCCGTCCAATTAGGGGAAAATAGCATACTCGACTTTGTTTTTATTCACAATGTTCAGGTCATTCCCACAGCTATTTCCAACCAAAGCATTATACAATTATCTGTATATGGTACTATAAAAATAAGAACGTTCTATTCTTAATAATATAAATTACTGACTATATTTTACATGCAGCGGCAATACACATAAGTTTGGAATGACAACAAGATTTCTTTTTAAGATATATACATTATTTATTTTACATATTTTACAATCATGTTTGATGTTGGAAGTGTGTAAGTGTTCGCATGTTTTTGTGTCTGTGTGTTCGTTAGGCGTAAAAAGGTACTGACCAGTGAAATGACGATGGGATTTGATTCACAGTTAATGTTGTTGGTATCGGCTTGGCAACAGGTAATAACAGATGGCTTAAGGTAGTTCTTAGAAGAAACTAGAACCCAAGAACAGATAATTGATTTACCGTTTATGAGGTACACTGTAAGAGTCCCATATCAAGATATTGCATGTCGCAGTTGAGATTAATTGAATCACTCGTGTTTATCTTTCTCTTGATATGAATATACTTCCAGACATGTTTCTGTAGCCGTTTTCTTCGTGGCGAGAATTTCACCTAACCGCTATAGTTGAATCTGTAGTTGTCTCGTGTACAATTTAAATCTTCGATGTTTGTCGATTGGTTCTTGCTGCTTCTTCATTATATGTTCTGCTTGGTTATGTTTCTCTAGTTATAGATATCTTGTAACCGTTTTTTTCATGGTGATTTTTCACACTAACAGTATGAGAGGTATCTGTAACATCTTGTATTAATGGTGGTCGCCTGCCTCGAAACTGGAACTTGGTCGAGTATTCTCTGTGTGGTCAGAGACTTAGTTCTTAAAAGAACTAAAAGCCTAAGACGAGCTGTGTGGTCAGAGGTTTAGCTCTGAGAAGAACTAAAAACCTAAGATGAATATTCTTCTGAGAAACCTTATTTTATAAGCTTCATATGGCTCCCAATGAACTTCAGAAATGGAAAGCTGTGAATGGCTGCTTGGACTATGGCGCGAAAATAAGTCGAGACATTTTGCGCCAAGTTATAACCAGCGGTGCGAGCGTAGTAGAGACCAACGTGTCAGCCAATCGAATTAGTGTTTACATCAATGTTGAACCAGCCAAAGCTGTTTGTAATCTCGACCGAGGTCATTCTATATACTCTTCTCAAACAGTGAAGATAGCACTGAGAGACGATATTGCTACAGTACAAAGAAATATCCGACTCGCAGCATGGATTTCTACCCTTGCCTAACAAATCTTCTCCTTCTTGAAGAATGGATTACAAGGACCATGGATGAAAAGGACTTGGTGGGCGTGGTATTTTTGGACTTCGCAAAGGCGTTTGACTCCGTTAATCACTGACTTCTCTTGCGCAAACTTCGAGCATTCAAGATTCATCCATTGGTGACTTTGTGGATTTCTTCCTTCCTGAGCTATCGAACCTTTTGGGTGCAGATAAATGGAGATATCTCAGCGGAGACGAATGCATGCAGCGGCGTTCCCCATGGGTCGGTGCTGGGGCCAATACTTTTCCTTCTCTATATCAACGACCTGCCAGATTTTCTTGATGGAAGAGTTCTCCTATTTGCAGACGACGTCAAACTTGTCTCACCTAGGAATCAATACGACATACTCCAATCGTCGCTGAACCGAGCTTGGAATTGGGCGGAAGAATGGAATCTGAACTTGAACGCCTCAAAATGCAGCCATTTGCCTATAGGTTCACCTCCAAACTCTCCCTTGACTATTGGCCACAAACATCAACATCTTAAGATGGTCACTGAAGAAAAGGATCTCAGCATAACGTATCGCAGCCCCATGCATAATCCAAGCGAATTCTTTGATCCCACAACTCAAGTGCAGAGACACAACTTAAAATTAATATCATGGAAGTTGATATACTTGCGGTTATTAATGATTTAGACCCAAACTCAGCATCTGTACCAAATAGTATTCCAGTTATATTGGTAAAAAACGTGCAAAAACCACCTCATGAAATCATTAAAGGTACTATTTCAAAAGTCGCCAGATACCGCCATATTCTCGAGGCTATTGAAAGAAGCTATAATAAAACCTATATAGGTACAAAGGAGGTAGCAGTGCTGAAGCTAAAAATTACAAACCTGTTTCCCTCACGTCTTACACATCTTAAATTATCCAATGCCTTGTCCGAAGACAAAAAGTAATAATATACCTGGAGGAAAACAACTTAGATGACACTCGGTATAGGTTTCGGACTGAACGAAGTTGCCTGTCACAATTCTTACAGCGTCATAACACTACCTCTAATAATCTCTTAAGGGGAAAGATCATTGACTGTTAAAACCTTGATATTGTTAAGGCGTTTGACAAGACTGATCATGGAATCATCTGTCATAATTTAAGAAATCTTGGTATCACAGGAAAAGTCGGAGAATGGTTCTTTAACTCCCTATACGGTAGGAGTTAACCTATTACTGCAAATGGATTTCTCTCTAAGTTACCTGTAATATGTCGTATACATCAGGGAATGAATTACACAAGAATATCGATGGCTAGGAGCTAAACCAGAAAAAATACGAAAATTAGTACATCAAAATTTCAGCTTCTTCATTACAAACGAATTCACCCAAATCGCAATATTTGACACAAGGTAACATAATGATTCAGAGCACTAATGACATACAGGACTTAGGTGTAATCATGTCAAATGATGCATTTTCCATCAGCCATATTATCAAACTAACCTTTAAATGCAGCAAACTCATAGGCTGCATCCTACGAACATTCATGACAAGGGAACCGGTAGTTAGTTTTATATTTAGGGAAAACCCTAGTTCTGAGCAGTTTATATTACTGCTTACAATTTTAATCTTCTAACTCATCCGGTCTCATAGAAGAAATTGAAGGGTTACAAGGAATGTTCACTGGTAAAATACATTCAGTTAAAAGTTTTATTTACCAAGAATGTCTGAAAGCGCTGAGTCTCTTGACACCAAAGAGAAATATATACTATCACATTCATATGGAAAATTGTTGGGAGACATATGGCGTAGTGGTTAAGAGCGTGGACTACTAACCCCAAGATTCCAAGTTCGATTCCAAGCAGTGACCTGAACACTAACAACAACAACAATAATAATATACCTTAGGAATGAGAACACAGGTTCGAAATTTCCCCAAGACACCTGAAGAAGGCTGGAGGGTATATCAGCCGAAACGTTGTGTTAACAACAAACAAGATGAGGACAAATATCCAACGAATGTAAATAATGTATATAATTCCTTATCTCTTAAATATAGAACTGTGGATGGACATGTTCCAAACTTCGGCACGGGAGAGAGTTTTAATGCGCGAACATTTATATACTCTAAGCTTGCAAATATACTACGTTCGAAATCATGGGCTAAAATACTCTATTGTAACAATCTGACATTTAGAGTTCCCTCAACTGTTCAACTACCTATTTAAATTAAAAGAAATATAAAAGAGACTTTTACTGAAACATTAAAAAAACCCTCCAAAAACTCATTAGATGAACTCTTAACGATACCTTAGAAGTCAACCATTCAATGATGATGCATTCAGAGGAGAACAGCTGCTAGAAAACTCAATCATAGACCACCTTCCAGTCAAGAAGCAACAACAAAACTTAATTGAAAATACATTAAGGGGGTGTTCCAGAATGGCTGCAGTGCTATCATTAAAAGGATATGAATACGCACACACACACACACAGAGGCACGTGTGTGTGTGAGAGAGAGAGAGAGTTTGTATGTGAGCTGATGTGTGATTCATCTTGTTTCAAATATTGTACCAGACAGAAGGCAATGAGCTGGCAGAGACGTTAGCATGCCGGGCGAAATGCTTAATGGTAATTCGTCTGCTATTACGTTCTGAGTTCAAATTCCGCCGAGGTCGACTTTGCCTTTCATCAGTACTTAACCCAACTCGAGAAATCTCTGGTGAGACTTTTTATTGGTGTACCTGAAGAGTCCCAGAATGGGTCGAAACATGTGTTATACCCAATAAAGTCTATCACACATTCCATCTCCTATTTTATCAATACTATTCCCTTCCGGTCATTTCAAAATGTAACCACATGTGACTCGTTGGCGATCTTTGTTCTCCGTCTTCCTTTTTTCTTG
Source organism: Octopus sinensis (assembly GCF_006345805.1). Classification (NCBI taxonomy): domain Eukaryota; kingdom Metazoa; phylum Mollusca; class Cephalopoda; order Octopoda; family Octopodidae; genus Octopus; species Octopus sinensis. Next base: position 31,284,810 of record NC_043010.1, read on the forward strand.
GACTTTCCTCTGTCTCCTGTTTCTTAAGAAGAGCTTTGCTCGAAACGTAAAATCAACTTTCTTTTCCTGAGCGTCTGCTAATACTTTGCATATACCACGTTCTTGCGTTATTTTTTCTTTGTTATTGATTTTTTTATTTACTATATATATGTATACATAAAGATTCCTGGAAAGTTCCAAGGGTTTTTCAACGTCCTGGAAAACCGGTAGAAAACTTCCTGTGAAGTTCCGAGGATTTCATAGAAAGTTCCGATGATTTTCCAACTTCCTGGGAAATTGATCGAAAACTTCCTGGGAAGTTCCGAGGATTTCCCCACTTTCTGGAAACTTGGTCGAAAACTTCCTGGAAAGTTCCGATGATTTCATGGAAAGTTCCAGTGCATCGCGGAATGTGTGCATCGCGGAATGTGTGTATCGCGGAATATGTACTTCGCGGAATATGTGCTTCGCGGAATGTGTGACTCATAAACACATGAAAGTGTGCAGTGCAAACAGAACAATAAAATAAGCGAAAATAACAAACTTAGCTGAAAATAGTGTCCTTTGTTAAAAGTCTACTGCTGAAAGTGAAAAGATGTGCGTGCAAAGAAAAAGAGTTGTTGAAAGCCTATGTGAGAGTCTTATGTACGTGCAAAAGTTCATAGACAATGCAAGGTTTGTACGTCGGGACGAGATGAAAAGCGTGTGTATGCCGAAAAGGTTGCATGTGCGGGCTTCCGTCTTTTCTTCCAGTTAGTTTCTGGGAATGTAGCTGTTGTAATGATGCATTTATTGGCTTCCATGGTCTGCAAACGTCTTGTGCAGTGTCGCATTTTTGTGAAGTGCATCGTGGTATAGAGCTTTCTGTAGCACGTCGAAGGAGGGTGCATCTTGGTGGTGACGAAGGTTGTCATTCTTTTTCTTTGGTTTAGCGACTGTTGATATTCCAGTCCTTTAGTTCGAATCAGCAAAATGCTGCGGCATCTAGCATCAGGAGGTAGTAATTCTCTTTACACGGGCTCACCAAGTTGTTGGCAATGTAGCTTCAGAAGGCAGCAAATCTTTTTCCACGGGGTCGCCAGTTTGTTGCGGTTAGTTCTTGGAAAGGCTGCAATTCTCTTGTTCGGGGTTACCACTTGTAACGATAAAGTTTTTAGTTGAAGTCGAGGGTCACCAATTGTAGCGAGAGAAATTGATTAGTAAACAATATTATAAAATGTCGGAGTCAGCAGTTGTAACGATAAAAATTTGTTGTTATAATTGCATACTGTAGGATGTGAAAGATGAACAATGCATGAGCATTACTTTTTCTAACGATGCATATTTTACTTTCCATTTTGAAATATGTTCCGTGTCGGAGCTTAAACCTCTGGGCATGCAGTTATTTATCTATTTATTTAATTTTTTGTGAAGCTGTGTGACCTGTTGTTTAGGATATTATGCTTACCCCCATAAAGCCATGGGTTCAATTTCTGTAGGGCGATCCTCATACCCGCACACCCTCACAGCCTCAATGTTCCGTTTGGTCGAGATGGGGCGGCGCGAAAAGGTGTTTATGTTTGCTTGCGACTGAATAAACACCTAAAACAATATGCAAAAACACGGTACAAGTTATCAAACCATGCTCGATCGCAAGACCGTCGCCAGACTTTGGTGCCTGGAGGTGCTTCAGAATATTGCAGGTGTGTATTGATTTGTATTGCGAAGAGATCTTTGTAAACTGTATTTTCAAAATCTGAGGGTGCACCATTGCATAGTGAGGAGCAGTGCCGTCCAATGCACCCCCTTAGTGATGGATATACTCGATCGCGAGTGGCAACTAGCTGAACTGTACTAAACTTGATTTCTTACTCAGGTAAAAAGCCAGTTGGTAGAAGTGGATATATTGTCAACTGAGCCGATAACCATATGCTACTTCATATATGTTATCGACACCGGAAGAATAAAAGATAAAGCATCAAAAGATAAAGAGACAAAAACTATTATCATTTAATAAGTTGGTGGACCAATGTTTCTCTTAAATTGATGCTTTTTTTTAAAACTTGGCTTTAAAAAATTGTTTAAAAGATCGACTTCGCCCTATATGTAGCTGTTCTCCATGTAGGACCAACTTAGCACAACATTATAGGTTCCTGGGCGAATAAGTGCATTGCGTCCAATAGTACATGTTTGTAGACAGGGAACCACAGCAGGCATAGATCAGAAATGGAACCCTAGACCCACGGGGCCCCCAGACAACAGTCTTGCATGCCCATGCCCCTAAGACGGCACTACACGCACATATACACACGCGCGTGCATATGCATAATATATTATATGTGTGTGTGAGAGAGAGGGAGAGAGAGAGAGAAAGAGAGAAATAGAACACTTAGTAGCGCCCAAATGATTTGAATGTACACTCCGAAATCTTTACCGAGGACTAAGTCCGCGGGCTAAAGAGGTGAGCTGATATGGAGATAATGATGCCAATAAACAATTAAAACCGCCTGGGCAAGATATACAAAATATATATTCCTAAATACATGTAAATAGAGAGAAAACAAAAACTGACGAGGAATATTCGTATATAAATATATAGATATTAATGTATTAACAGAGGAAACTTACACAGAGTACAAAGATACAGAAAATTAAGGGGTGAATGTATGGTGTAACAGGTCTGACAGCTGTTTCTAGGGCCTCGGAATTACCTCATAATGTTGGCAGATGTAGTTCACAAGAAGTAACCAGTGGAAGCATATAAACATTGAATATATCCGGCCTCCATCTTCAGGGTGGAGAGATGAGATATTTTATCTCTCCACCCTGAAGACGGAGGCCGGATCTATCCAGAGTTTATATGCTTCCATTACTGGTTTCATATTTTAGTGAGCTACATCTGCTAACATTATGAAATAACTCCGAGCAATTGGCATAAAGGCTCTCTTTTTAATTCAGAACAATCAGTGCTCCATCACTGATAGCTACAGAAAATGAAATAGCGCAATGGCAAGCTTAAAGATTTGGGTCGTGTATTTTAATTTCGATTGAAGTTCTCTTTAAGTATGACAATCAATCAGTGGAATGGAGGGAAAGAATACTTAATCTTCAGTAGCGTTTAGCGGGGTTGTTGTTTTGTCCGAAGTCGGCCCTAATTGAACATTACCATTATAATCAAATGCGTTTCAGCTGTGACCAACACTTTCTGATCAGATAATGTATCTAGAACTACATTTGCCAATATGTCCTTCTTTTTTTAAAGGAATTTAGTATGTGATTCAATGATGATTTGATTACTATTTTTAGCAGAGTGAGTGAGTAGAGCATAGTGAAAATAGCGAATTTAGCATGATTGAAAGGCTTAATTCTCAATTGAGTTTGCTTCTTTTAAGAGGCTGAGTGAACATGACCAATGATAATTATAACTAATCAACGAGATTTATTAATCCTCTCGAAATATATAATACCAAAATTTGTTTAACTTCAATCCTTAGTCATTTCGGAAACATGCATATTTAAACAGTAACGTACATAATTATGCGACTAACCCACACGCCCTAAAATTAGTGGCCTTGTGCCAAAGATGGAAACCATTATTATTATTAGTACTACTAGCAGAAATACCCGGCGTTGCCCGGGTTAAAGAGAATAATGAAATTTAAAAACGCCGTCTAGATTACGCAGGTCTCAACTGCTAGTAGCTGAGATACCAACTTTCTACATTAATAACTCTCCAGCCCATGCCAGCATGGAACACAGACGTTAAGTGGAATATTAAAAGAAAGTTTTCAATTCATATATGTATATAAAGTAAATACACGTAATTCAAGGACACGTTTTGTGTAGCTTATTTCGTATGCAAAAAACAGGTACAGATTATAAACAATGAAAGGCCGGTTTTGGTGATTTATTTGACAGAGGCAGTAGAGAGCCAATCCGATGATAAATCTGACATTTTATCCATTTTATCTTGAAAGTTTGCGTGAATCTTGGCTCAGTTAAATCTCTCGTGGCTCCTAATGATGTAATCTGTAGTGCAGCGTTGTATTGTCTAATTTTGTTTTGGAAGTGCTTGGAATCTTGGTCAGTTGATGACAACAGTTTCTTCAATGGCTCTGGAGGTTGGGGGATTGCAGGGAGTTTAAGCATTCCACCACTGCAGCACTGTGCAGGTGTCCTTCCAGGCCACTTCCTTGCTTTGCAATGTATGCACTCAGTTGTCATTGCACCAGTGGAAACTCTTGTGTCATCTGCAGAATAAACTGCTGGATCATAATTGAAAGCTGCTTCATAGAAGTTGCTTCTCTGAGCTGTTGCAACTGTCTTCGTTCTGCAGTGGAGATCCTATTCCTTGTCAGCCGTGCATACCTCTGTTCATCACTTTGAGATGCCCTGGCTTTTGTAGTGCACAGTCCGTTCCTTTCTTAGTATGCTTCCTTTTCTGCAGCTGTCTCTCTTTCCCTGGACAGAGACACTCTTTTGGCTGACCTTGACATTGTAGACAAATCTGACACTTTCCTTCTAGCCATGGTTATGTACGTATACAGAGATGCACGGTTGCAGAAGATAGTAAACAATGAAAATAACTGGGTAACGGAAATTATATTTCTTAATATGACTGGCCTTGTGGCAAAATTTGAAATCATTATTACTATCATCTCAATACAATCATCTCAAGTATGAAGGCGCATGGCTCAGTGGTTAGAGCGTCGAGTTTACGATCGTGAGATTGTGAGTTCGATTCCCGAACCGGGCTGCATGTTGTGTTCTAGAGAAAGACACTTTATTTCACATTGCTCCAATTAACTCAGCTGTAGAAATGAGTTGCGACATGACTGGTGCCAAGCTGTATCAGCCTTTGCCTTTCCCTTGGATAGCATCAGTGGTGTGGAGAGGGGAGGCTGGTATACATGGGCGATTGCTGGTCTTCCATAAAGAACCTTGGAGGGTAACTTTCTAGGTGCAATCCCATGGTCATTCATGACCGAAGAGGTCTCCTCAAGTATGAAATTTATAGAAAAGAAAAGAAGTTTACTAATATTTTATATACAAGAAATAGTTTTATTCATCAAATATGCACCCATATTGTTATTACACTTTTGCCATTTCAAAAGCCTGGCAATCTAGAGTCAATAAAAACTTTGAAGGCCTGTTATACAGCAACGTCGGATTTAAATTTTTTTCCTATAAAAAAGTTATCCAAATTCTGAAAGAAGTGGTAGTCAGCGGGGCAAGATCAGGTGAGTATGGTGGATGATGGAGAACTTCTAACTCCAACTCCTGTAGTTTCGACAATGTCATTTTTGCGATATGTGGTCTGGCGTTGTCTTGCAATAAAATAAGAGTGGATCTGTTGACTAATCTAGGCTGTTTTTTTTTGTTTTTTTTTGTAAGTCCCCGCATCATTTGGTCCAGTTGGCTGCAGTATACTTCGGTCGTGATTGATGAGCCAGGTTTAATAAAATCATAATGGATAACACCTGCGCCAGAACACCAAACACACACCATTAGCTTCTTTTGATGAATTTTGCTTTTTGGACTGTTTTGGTGGCTCCTCTTTGTCCAACCATTATGCTGAACGTTTACAGTTGTTGGATTGGATCCATTTGTCATCACATGTTACAATTCGATTAAAAAATGATTCATTTTTGTGACGAGAAAGTAGCATAATGCAGGCTTCAAACCGTTGCTGTTTCTGATTTTCATTGAGTTCATGTGGAACTCACTTATCCAACTTTTTCACTTTACCGATTTGAATTAGGTGAGTCAATATTGTTTGTTTGTCAACACCAAACAACAATGATAATTCACGGGCACTTTCAGATAGATCTGACTCGACGGTAGCTTTCAGTTCGTTATTAGCCATCTTTGTTTCTGGTCGACCGCGTTGCTCATTTGTGAGGTCAGTTACCAGAACGAAATTTTGCAAACCAATTTTGATACTGTCTGCTGTGTAATAACATTAGAATGAAATACTCCATTAATATTCCGAGCTGTCTGTGATGCTGTTATTTCCTAGAAAGAACTCATATTTCAAAAATTTACGAATTTCTGACTTATCCATCTCTAAACAAAAACAGCAAAAAACGATTTATAAATATTTTATAAAGCGCAAAATGAGTTAGAATAAAGAAAAAGATGTGTCAGCTTTCTAACAAAAAATAAAGATTGTCAAAATATAACAATGGCGCAGAATGAGCAGCTGTCAAATTTTACCATATTTCATACTTGACGACCTAATATCAGGTCTGTAAGGGTGGTGTAAATGGTAAATACACTAAGCAATAATTAATTTTGTTGATTTGTGACTGAGTTCAAATCCTCTAAGTTAGCTGCGATATTATATTTTATCCCATCGTTTTTCGGCAGGAAATATTTACAATATTCAGTTAAACAGACTTCAGCTGCTTCAACAAATCATCCGAGTGTGTGTAGGTATAAATTAAGCAGAGTCAAGGAGGCACCTCCTAACCAGGATTCACCAAAACCCAAAGAGCGACAAAGGGATTTTCGTTTAGTTTACAGAATGTGTCTCTACAGTTATTGTTGATCTTGCCGTAAATCACACAATATTTCTGTATTTTTATTTCGTTATTTGATGCCAACTGGATCAATAAAAGCATCATCGTTGTCATTATTTACTATGACCAGAACCTGCAACATAGCTGATAAAAAGAAAATTGATTTCACCATATTTACTTGTTGGAAAAAATTTAGAGTTTTGTTTACTAACAAACGACTTCGAAACATTTAAATGTCCACTCCATTACTTCGGGTAAAAAAAGAAGTTCGTCATTAGGCATTTTATTCTGAACATATTTTTGTCAGCATCCATTGTACATTTTCTTCATTTGTGGTTCATTACGGTAATCCTTGTGGCTGCAGGAGGAGGTACTAACCACAATGACAGTGACTGTGAATATATATATATATATATATATATATATATATAGATATATATATATATATATATATTATATATATATATATATATATAAGGAGAGTTTACGTAAAAAACAAAAGACGAAGACAGGTAGTGTACAAAACAAACAGATGTATTAGTATAACGCTCAGGAATAGAAAAAGTCTTTTACGTTTCGAGCCTACGCTCTTCTACAGAAAGGGACACAGAAAAAAACAAGGAGAGAAACAAAGGAGAGAAAAAAATGTGTGTAGTGGCTAACGATCTATCATGGCGATCTATCATATATATATATATATATATATATATATATATATGTATGTATGTATGTATGTATGTATGTATGTATGTATGTATGTATGTATGTATGTTATATTTCTTTGCAGATACTGAGACAGACTCAGATAAGAGAAAACGGATAAATTAATTAACAGGCACAGTTGTAAACACAAAATTTAAATACACCCAATCAGATCAAAAGAATATCTTCACCACCACCACCACAGAGAAAATAACAGCAATTCAGTATTTGCTATCGATGCAACCCTAAAAGAATCACTAGACGTAGTCAACTTCACGTAAAAGAAAAAAAAACGTAAAATAGAAAGAGAAAATTTTGCCCAAATAATTAATCCAAGAAAACCAAGGAAGAAAATGGTATTTTTTTTAACGAACGGAGGGTGTCTTTCATATGATCTGGCTAGTATATGGTAGTATGTCTGTTCCATCGAACGAAGTAAAGTATATGGAAGACTTTAAGATCAAGGATGAGATGAGGAGACTAGCTGTTGTCTCAATACCATCGAAGTAAAAATTTCGTAACGACCTGTTTTGCTCTACATCTATCTAGGGATTGTCACCATCTAGTACTGGATTCGATCTAATTAATATGTCATTCTTCCAAGTTGTATGAAGTTATAATTATAATTTTAGTCTTACTTTTATTGCATACCTTTACTGAACAAACAACAGCTTTATGTGTCAAAGGTAGATGCAATGTTTTATTTTGCTTTGGCGGTTTTTATTTTGCATTCGAAATATTCTATGTGGGTGTTGTGTAAACAGTATTTTTTTTTTATATGTTGTATATTATCTGTGTTTATTTTATTGAACCTAGAATCCAGTTAAAATGTCCGTTGTCGATTTCTTTTTTATAAGCTAGTAAAAGAAAACGAGGGAAATGTCCTTAGGATGGAGATATTGATGCAGGTGGTAGTATAAGATCTAGAAGGTGAAACACTGTAAAGAACGATTTGAAGAAAGACGAAAGAGAAGCAGAGTTCGCTGGATACGCGATAGAAGCATCAGAAACAATGCATCTTTGAGAATAAGTTGACGTCACAACCAGCTCGTTCGGAAATGTCCTACTAAAAATGAAAATTGTTACATTCCTTCGATGACCTATTTCTGTCAGTCTTGATATGCACTTTCTCTTCTTGAGAAAGAAATAGGTTCCTTTGATCTGAAAATTCACATGTTGGACAGACCTATTCAAGGACGAGAAGGAAGGATTAGGAATGCCATGCTTATGAGGCAGAAAAACTACTGAAGCCGCCATGTCTGCGGAAGATCTTTGACAAAAAAAACTTGTGGCCGCTACAAGAATTCTTTATTATTATTCAATGCTTTTAAGGCAGCGAGCTGGCAGAATCGTTAGCGCGTGGGACAAAATGCTTATCGCCATTTCTTCCAATTCTCTGAGTTCAACTTCCACAGAGGTCAATTTTACCTATCGTCCTCTCAAGATCGATAAAATAAGTACCGGTTGAGCACCTGGGGTCAATGTAATCAACAAACCCCTTTCCCTCAAAATTGCTGGCATTGTGTCAAAATTTGAAACCATTATTGTTCGGTATTTTTATTTTTGTTTATTCTATTTAATCTGGTTATATTATTCAAACTGATGATCAAAGGCATTTCAGGTGTTACCATTTTGTCTTTAGGGGCAAATAAGACTACCTTATCTAATATGTCCTCTCCTTATTTAAGACGGTATCATTGGATATGAAAGGCATTTCGCTAGTATTGTTTTTGTCATAATTTGTATAACCGTTCTTGTTACTGACATCATCACTTATGAAAAGACCACGGGCTGGCAGAATCGTTTGCACGTTGGACGAAATACTTAATGGCATGTCTTCTGTCTTTATGTTCGGAGTTTAAATGCCGCTGAGGTCAACTTTGTCTTTCATTCTTTCGGGGTCGATGAAATAATTACTAGTTAAGCACTAGGGTCAATGTAATCAACTAGCGATTTCCCCAAACTTTCAGTCCTTGTGCCTATAATAGAAAGGATTATTACGGTGCTAGTATAGTATGCGGTCTACCACAGTGTCAAACAGGGTTATAAACCTTATCTTTCAGATATTTCCAGATATTTCAGAGATTTAAAAACTTCAGATATTTCAGGGATCATTTTTTTCAGAAACATAGTTTTAGCATCCAACCATGATCACTCAATGGCCTGAATGTGTGCTCCGGTCATTGGATCCACATAATGTCGTTAATGGTTCACTGTCAGATGGTGATAACCTATGGCGTTTAAATTATTATAAGCGGGACACTCATCTGAATGAATTAATGAACCTTTATCACATTCTCTTTCAATAATTAGGATCAGACTGTTCCCGTCACGCCGTTCCACACAAAAGTATCGACAGTATGAGCCTTGTTTGAGACCAAAAAACCCACGGCCGATCAATTCTACGTCCATGGTTCCTGTTGTTTCGTTGTTCAGCATCACTATCTTCGAAAAGAGGAGCGCTGTCGCCATTCAGCATTCTTCCTCAATTGTATTTTCGTCGACCCGCAAATCTTGCTTCGTCGATCTGAATGGGGTTATCGTTTGTTCCAACCATCTTCCCTCGTCGTTCATGATAAACTATGGCTCCGCACACCTCGCGGCACATATTGTACCAGTCAGTAATTGTATTTTTAGATTTTCCTGTTAGAGTCACTGCTGGGTTCATGGGTATATCTATGACAAAGAAAAATATTAGTTCTAAAATCTCACTCAGGCTCAGCTTGCAGTTTAATTTGTTGTTTATGTCCATATAATGGGAAAATTGGTTTCCTTTAGTAACTGAACGTTTAAGGTAGATAACCCTGGCTATACTATTTGACAACGTGGTAGACCGTATACTATGCTAGCACCGAATGCATTTTCCTCTACTTCCCTCTAACTCCAGAATACATAGCTGTTGTTTATGTATGATCTTTCGGTCGCTGTTTCATAACTGAGAACATAACCTAAACTTTCTATCTTGCAAGAATTCTTTTCCTATATCTTCTCTTCATTTAATATCAACACAAACCAGCTAACGACCAAGCTCAGTTGAGTTGCTTAAAATACGTTTCGTCTTCCCATTCCACATTCTATTCCTTCTGCACACCTCTCGCCTCTACGCCACATCCTTTATCTACCTCCCCGGTCTCAGTCTCCGTTGGCTGTCACAGCTCAGAGAGTCTAGTGTATTTGATGTGCTCTCTTCCGTTCATATTTCAAATCTCACAGGCTACTCCGAGCAGTAAAAAGGTGTTTACTTGGGCAAGTGAAGGATCTTTTCGGTTTGAACGGCTGTTTTTTCTAGCGGTATCATATGAAATTGTCACCCATAATTATGACCCTAGTATCGATCTATTGCATTTCAATATGTTTTAGGGTTATGGTTAGTTAGGGTTAGGGGTGGGGGAAAGGTATCTTTTTTCTTCAGAAATGTAAATAAACCCAATCTGTTTCTTAAACGAGGGACATATTTATACGGCACAGAATGTTTTCACCTCAATAGACGTCATTGATTGGTTGAAATTGCAGAAATTGAAGAAAAACCACAACAAATATCTTACAAACAATAGAATTTTCTCAATAAAGCCAAGAGAAAAAGATGTTATATAAACACATTGTACCAGTATACGAAGTTTAAAAGTGTTTAGTTACGTGGAAATTATTTTTAAAAACTGCCGTTCAAACCGAAGAGATTCCAAGTGAATAATAATAATAATCATTGTTATTATTAAAGCGGCGTGCTGGCAGAAACGTTAGCACGGCGAGCAAAATACTTAGCATTTCGTCCGTCTTTACGTTCTGAGTTCATGTGTCGCTGAGGACGATTTTGCCTTTAATCCTTTCGGGTCGATAAAATAACTACCAGATGAGCACTGGGGTTGATGTATTCGATATATTCCCTCTCCCGAAATTGCTAGCCTTGTACCAAAATTTAAAAGCATTATTATAATTATTACTTCTGTTTCTCAGAAATAATTTGATAGCAATCCTATTAAATGTACTGAATTTAACCAATTCATTTGCTCTCGTCTTCTCCACTATGACTTTATTCGTAATCACTAAACCAAGTATATTTTAATCAAATTCGACAGCCATTCTCTCGAGATTCTTGGTCTGTACTCATGCATGATTATTGATGAGAACTAAAACAGAGAATTTAGAAACATCTATTACGAAAACAACTATCAAAGATGAAAATAAGAACGTATCACAAAACGTATAGCAATAACGAGAACAAATCGGTTTTAATGCTTTGATGGGTGCTCCAGTTTGGGCTAGAACCTTAAACATCTCTCAATATATCTACGAAGTGGATTAACTTATAATGTGAAGTTTCACAGGGTTGTCTCTTTTGAAAAAAAAAGTTATAAATGATTACAGAGTTACTTCCCTTGAAAGACAATTTTTAAAAAATATTCTCGACAACTCGAGATAATATCAGCAATTTAGTGTTTCTTATAATTAAAAACCATTATAAAGTTAATACACTCTAAAATATTTCAAGGAAAGGATGCGAAAGTATCTTAACCAGTAAGAAAAAATGTCGAGAATTGAAAAAAAGAAAAATAATGTGTAGTGTTATTTTAATTTGCGAGTTATGTACCTTTGCAAACTCCTTTTTCGATGGACTATAGACATCTTTCTCTTGTATTTTTAACCACATTGCTGTTTCCAAAACAGAGCATATCTTTTTCTTTTGATCCCACGCAACAATTTCTGGCCATTTGTATGTTTTAACTTGGTGATTGTTTTAATTTTTAAGTTACACCATTATTCTTTTGACCCATCATTCTGAATAAAGTCAACTGCTTCTGTTAGTGTTTTCTTTCTTGTTATCCTGTTCCAGACTATTCTGGCTACTGCATCATTCTTCATGGGGAGATAATATCTGGAAGTCATTCTCTTGCAGTTGACAATAATGTGATTGATATCTTCAGTCTTTGTTTTTCACATTTGTTGCCTGCTAATGTCTTCTTTTTATGCTGCAAGTTCTTGATGGGGATCTCTTGTTCTTGAATTGCATGGAGGCAACCTTCAAAGTAGAAGGTTATAGACTTGTCGGTACTTCATACCAAATTTTTAATATGATCCGTATCTTCTATAGTTTGTGTTTTTCGTACCAAGTACCGATGCACTATCTTCTCAGCTGATACAGATCTCAATTCATTTGTAGTCCGTGATGGAAGCAATCAACATTGGATAAATCGATCCTCCGTCATCAGGATAGAAAAGATCTTGCATTTCAGATCATAACGCAGAGAAGTTCTCTGCCTATTGTGATGAACTACATCTACCAACATTATGATGGATCTCCGAGCCCCCAGAAACAGCTGTTGGACTTATAACATTTTACTTTCTCCCTTTTAATTTTCTCTGTCGAGTTGGATCTATTGATATAAATATTTATGTATTTATTCTTAAATATTCATCGTCTGAAAGTTTTCACTCATTACTTTCTCTCATTTTGCATGTATACAAATATACATATTCTGTATTTCATACCCAAGCTGTTATATTTAATTTGTTAATCGCACAATTGCCTCCATAGCTGTTCAACTTGATCCCTCAGCGATTTTCTTCCTCCATCTTCCTTTCTTTTAGACTGTCCTCTGTTTCTGAAGAAGAGCGTTGCTCGAAACGTTAAACCATCTTTCTTTCCTTCCCCGAGCGTCTGCTAATGATTTACATGTACCACGTCCTCGCGTTGTTGTATTTTGTGTTTGTTGTTTAAGGCGGCGAGCTGGCAGAAACGTTAGCACGCCGGGCGAAAAGCTTAGCGGTATTTCGTCTGTCTTTACGTTCTGAGTTCAAATTCCGCCGAGGTTGACTTTGCCTTTCATCATTTCGGGGTCGATAAATTAAGTAACAGTTGCATACTGGGTCGATCTAATCGACTGCCCCCTTTCTCCAAAATTTCGGGCCTTGTGCCTAGATTAGAAAAGATTGTTGTGCTTGTTGTTCTTCTTTTGGGGGGATTTACTAAATATATATATATATAATATATATATATATATATATATATATATATATATATATATATATATAATTTACAAGATAAGGGCAGAAGAAAAATTCTAATGCCAGATACGCCGAAACAAAAAATTGTCGATAACCATTAAATTTATGCGTTTCGAAACAAACCGATAGAAATCTCTAAAAAATTCGTTATTACCGTATTGGTCCAATTTCGTGGTTAATTCACAAGAAATTTTCCCCTCTTCAGCGGCAAACACGCGAGATATAAATGAAATACTTACTCATACCCACGGAAGAAGCAAGCACCAAGTCCCGAGCAGACTTAAGTACCCCAAATATATCCAAAATAGAAAAATCTTCGGCGCACTTCGAGACACGTGTGATTCGAACTAGAAACTTTCACAGAGTGATAGAATCCAGAAATGAACACCAATCTATTTATAATTAATATAGGATAAAATTTTTTCGGGAAAAAAATTTTATCAATGGCCAGCATATCAAAAAATGATACTGCTTTTTTTTTTTTAGATGGATAGGTGGTGTTCCATCTAATGTGACTCCGCTCAGAAGGCTATAATGTTATTGTGGTTGGAATCAGGCAAAGAAATATATGGAACAAAGGTGATAACTTTAAACACGTTTGTTATAGTCACACGTATATATATATATATATATATATATATATATATATATATATATATATTATATATATATATATATATATATGTAGAAAAATACAAACTGGGACAAGAACGTAAAACATTTAGAAGACGATACAAAAAACGGACGGGACATTCGAAGCCTTCAATCTTCAGTCAAGAACCGGATCATCCTAGCAATTTCGGCTGATTTATCTTGAGATCGCTCCGATCCGGCCAGCCCCAAGGAAAAACTAAGCTACGAGCATTAGATTTCTTGGAAGAAGGATCGAATGTATACGAAACAGGGACAGAAAAACGGACGATGCCACACGAATATAAAATACAAAAAACAATAATGGTAAAATCAGGTCAAAAACAGCGGGTGTCTTACGACTAATAAACAGTACAACAAGTTTAGCTGGCGTATTTGGAAATAATGCCTTTATCGGCAGACGAAGACAACGATGTTCTCACGGCAGTGGTCGGAGGCCAAAAGGCTGATTTTGACCAGCGGTCACGTGATTAAGAGAGAGAAAAGAAAGGGGGCAACGGAAACAAAGAGAGAGAGAAAGCTGAATGGAAGTGGTTGATGTACATTTATTCATATCTCTACATGCATCTGCGTGGGTTGTATGTTAGCTGTTAACCCTAGTGAGGAAAGCTCACGAACATCGATATGTTAGAACCAGTGCAGTGCTGTGTAGATGTTGACGACGTTGGTGAGAGACATCATTAGAGGCGACGAAGATGGAGATCGCTATAATGTGGTCAGTGGTTAGACCTTAGAAAATCTAGAACCAATTGTCGTAGAGAATAGAAGGAGGTAAGCTTTTATAGCAGACGGGTAGGCTCAAATGCACCTTGGAAAAGACTGTCTCACGTGACTTATTTGAAGGTTGTGATTAGTTGGGTTGCATATTGGTGCGCGATAGAGTAAGAGATAAATTGCGCCAATACCGACCAATCAGTGTGGTAGACACAACGGGGTCCAAAACATCGTCCAGAGGTTGGCTGTTACCTGCTACGTTCGTAAGTATTTATATATAAGAGCGGAAGCTTGCTAGAGTTCGCTACACTTTTATCTCTTATAGAGATTTTATAACTAGCTAATTTACTTGTTAAATGTGTGTGTGTGTGTGTAAATCAAAATTAA
>NC_043010.1:31304745-31307245 GCF_006345805.1 Octopus sinensis
GGAGTGTAGGAGGCAAAGAGGGTCGGTTGGTTGGGCGGACGGCTGATTGTCAGTAAAGAAGTGTATTTATCAATCGACGAGCTAGATGCGATTGCTGTATGTATGCGGGTGTGTTTATGTTTATGTATATCTGTGACGAAGGGGTGCATGTGTGTGAATGTGTCTCAGAGTGGGAGAGATTGTGTATGAATGCATGCTTAATATGTGTGTTTGTAACTGTGCATTGATTGTATAAGTAAAGACATGGAAAGACAGAGAGTGTGTATGTATGTCAGACGAAAAGGCGTCAAATGTATTGAGGGGAGAAAAAATTGTGTATATGTGTGTGCATAATAAAAATACAAAATTGACTTTAATTATTTATATTTTCTTTGGCATTAAACTGCACGTTCAAATTGTTCCGATTACATTTTAATATTGAGATCACAATTTCTCTTCCGCTTTCAAGCTTCTGTAATTGCTCGGAAAATTTTCACTTTGGTACAAAATAAAACAGTTACAGTTTTGTCAATTAGCATGCTTTGTTGTGTATATGTGCGATGGGATATAATTATACTCAAAAACACTTCTGCGTGCGTGTTTGTGAATGTTTAATTATAACGATCTAACAATCCTGTAAGAGGTCCGATATATATATATATATGCACACACAACTTTCCGGGGAGTAATACCTAAAGCAGTAATAATGAAACTGTATAAAGTGAAGTTGAAGTCGGAAGATATAACTTTCTAAGTACTGGCATTGTCTCGATTTTATGATCCATCATCCTTCTTCCATAGTCGCCGACCCACAGTTACATTTTATTTATATTAATTAGTTGCTTAACCCCCAGTTGAGCGCTAACTGAGCAGAGATATTATCAAAGTCGTTCCAAACACGACCAAACCATATATTTAAGAGGTATCTAGAACTATCCTTTCCTGTGATCTCAGGAAGGTTCGGCTGCTATTTCAAGCAAGTCAAACGACCGCATAAAGTTGCCCTCATTAACTCGTCAAATTAGTTCTTGTTTATTTAAACTTTAATTAGGAGACGTTCCAGTTGTAACTGATCTATCTTTTTTTGTATATCTAGGACAAATTTATTCCAATATGTCCTTTACGACAGTTAAGGCGTGATCTGAGGTAGATTTGACTGCTTTTTCATGCAAATCAAACGATGTCAGAGGCTCCTCGGTTCAACAACCTTAGATGTGCGATATGCAGGACCAGTACGCACGCATACGCGGGCGCGCATACACACAAACACATAAACACACACGTAAACGAACACGCACGTACGCATTACATTTCCCAAGTGCTACAGGTTAGAACTATTCTGATATATATATATATATATATAACCCTAACCACTGAGTGTACGTATTCTTTACTTTCGCCTATATATAATATATATATATATATATATATATATGTATATATATAAGTAGCGTTGCATATATCGTTTCTTGAAATATCCGGATGCTTGTTGCTGTGACATGTTTGTGCTCCAGATATCATTTCGAGAAATATTCGAATGCTTGTCAAATACTTAAGAAAATTTCTTTGAAACTGCAACAAATGAATATTGTATATGTTTATTATTTAAGAGAAAAATCCAAAACAGTATTTGAATGAAATATGCCTTGCGAAAAAAGCAATGGAAAAAAAAAACAAAATAAAATACTGCTCGATATGTGTCCTATAAACATTTTTGTATTTATATAACAGTGTCTTTTATCAAAGCCGCTAGTCGACTAAGTTTTGAGTGAAATTTGGGAGACAGAAAGTCTTTGGAAACCTGTCGAAAGGCTTCCATATACTTCCCGTCGTTGTATTTAAGTGGTAGGCTTAATCCAAAGCCTGCTTGTAACACCATCACCACCGGACCTTTAGGGGTTGGGCGAGGGGAGCTTTTGCGGAGACCGACCTTGCAATAATTCAAACTAGGTCTCTGGTCTGAGGAAAACTTCATTGCTTAGACCCACCAGTTGTAGATGTAAAAAATTGTTCTTGAGCTTGCCTGTCCTCTTCTAGTTTATATCACTTAATAAAGTCGGAAATTGTTTGAATCTTATACATGAATATATCGTACACCTTCGTTTTCATTCTACTCTCGACAATATTCAGCTGAAATTTGAATGGAGACTTTTTTCTTTTCTTTTTTTTTTTTTTGCCATGGCATCTGAACTGTGGCCTAGTGGTTAGGATGTTGCAAGATTGTGGTTTCGATTCTCGGACCGGGCGGTGCATTATGTTCCTGAGCAAAACAATTCCTTTTATGTTACTCCAGTTCACTCAGCTGTAAATGCGACGGGCTGGCGACCCGTTCGGGAGGGAACGTTGTGATTTCATTCGCTTATATGCTATGGAAATCGGGTAACCGGCCCTATGAGTTTTAGAACACGAGACAGTAATGTCCATGGGTTGATGATGAACAATGAGAGTTGATTTTTCTTAGATCTAGATTCAGCAAGTATGTGACTATGCAACCATGAATGTTCTTTCTTATCCAAAAATA
>NC_043010.1:31309745-31324745 GCF_006345805.1 Octopus sinensis
CTTAGCCAGCGGGGTGGCACTTTGTGACCAGCGATGTGTAACAACATCTGATGGTCTGGTCGGTCACGTGATCACGTGATATATATATATACAGGCTTGGCTCCCCTGTCAGCATTTATCTGCACTCTTCTTACAGTATTAAGTGTATTTTATATCTTATTTCTAGCAATGTAGGTGTGTTGGCACCTTAGTCACCCTCAGTGATGATTGAATTCTCTCCTTTATGGCATCACATTGCACTTAGCTGTTTATATTAAGTTTTATATACACATTAGCATTCCGCTAAGTCGTCCATAAATTTTTATGGTAAATGCATATATATTGACGGGTGAAATTAGCCAAACATGTGCCATTTGAGCAGCCCTCACTGAAGATGTTCACAGAATAGACAGAACCAGATTTCTAGTCTGAGGATTTTCAAGTCATCATGAGGTAGTTGGCTCTCCCGTCAGCATGTATCTGTGCTCTTCATACAGGATTAAGAGTATTTTAACTTTTATTTCTAGCAATATAGGTGCATCAGCACCCTTAGTCACACTTGGTAACAATTGAATTTTTTCTTTATAGTATTACATTACACTTAGATGATTATATATATATATATATATAACGTTGGTTAATGCAGTGCAATCACCTAGAGGTTTTGAGTTCAATTCCAGGCAAGGTACTAAGGTAATTCAAAAAAATAACAACTGAAGGAAAAAATGTCATGGATACAGAGAGTGGAATGAGAACAGTGCACCCCTGTGAATCAAATAAAGGGCTAGATTCGAAATTCTGATACAAAAACCGAGTTCAACACAAGACACTTGAAGAGGGCTGGTGCCTACAACAGCTGAAACATAGCTGAAAAGCAACAATCAAGATGAGGACACGAGTCCCAAATAATACATAATCTAAAATTCCTCATCTAACAAATATAGAACTGTAATACATTGTAATTTCTCTCCCTCTTTCCTCCTCTCTCTCAAGTTGAGTATCCAGTCAGCTGTGCCAAATTGCCAGTGTCTGAATAGTCACACTCACTTACCTTATTCTGATTGTATCACTGCATCCATTCCAGCTCAGCACTAAACACTATGCTCAGTTTTTCCCCTCCAGAACATTGCCTCTCTGGAATTCACTTCTTGCCCATGTTTTTCTCACTGTCACTGACTTAAAACTGTTAGCAGTCCTGTGAAGCCTTAGGTACTGAGCTTTTCTCCAAATTAATCCAATGAAAAACAAATAAAAATAATCCTTGTTTGTTTTGCATATTCTTCTCTTCTTTTACTGGTTTCATTCATCAAGCAGCCGTTATGTAGTCACAGCCTTCAGCGGTTTTAATTGATCATATCAGCCTTTGTACTTATTGCACTTTTGTACGTGCTTATTGATCTCTGTTTGTTGAACTGCTACATTACATTTTGTCTACATTGGTAAACATGAACATATACTTACATACAAATGCATACACACATTCATACACATTTTCATACATGCACTCACACATATACAACCTGCTTTACACAGTTTCTGCCTACCGAGTTCCATTCCATACTCAAGGCTAGAAAAGACATTGAACCCCAAAAATACATGTATGCACTCACATATGCATGCATGCATACAATCACATATACATGCATGCATGCACACACTCACATATTTAAGCTCGTAGGTTCAAAAATAGTACCTGAATACTAAAGGTTGAGTAAAATATTATTTTATTGAAGCTGAAAAGAGTTTCAGAGAGCCAATCATCAGACAGTCATGAGTATTTAGAACAATGCATTGTTCTGAATATGCATGATGACTGTCTGATGATTGGTTATATGAAACTCGGAGTAACAGTTTGTGAAGTTTTTCAGCTTCAATAAAATACTATATGCATGCACACACGCACGCACACACACACACACACACACACACACACACACACAAACACACACACACAGATTGTCTTTTTTTTTTACTTACTGGATCTAGAAGAGAGGGCAATGCTCATGACCTTTGCAAGTCCTCCAAGGCTGGTGAAATTGCTGCCATTAATGTTTCTCTTGAATCATGTAGGAAATATTTGAGCAGAGAGGTGGGGGGAATACTGTAGGGGGTGGGGCTGATGTTCTGAGAAAGAAAGTTTTATATCCTTGTATTGGATAAATAATATAACGAAGTAGGAAGGAAGAAAGTATATATGCGATGCACTACTATTACTAAGGCGGCGAGCTGGCAGAATCGTTAGCACGCCGGGAGAAATGCTTTGCAGTATTTCATCTACCGCTACGTTCTGAGTTCAAATTCTGCCAAGGTCGACTTTGCCTTTCATCTTTTCGGGGTCGATTAAATAAGTACCAGTTATGCACTGGGATCGATATAATCGACTTAATCCCTTTGTCTGTCATTGTTTGTCATCTCTGTGTTTAGCCCCTTGTGGGTAGTAAAGAAATAGATGCACTACTATTACCATTTCACGAGCCTCAACATTCTATATCAATGGCTCACAGTGATTGCTTACCAACACAAACTGCCAATCGCTCACATTTCTTTGTTTCATAACAATGAGTTAGTCCACCTTTAGTCACTTGGTGGTTGGTTGGAATCCTTCCACAACATCTCCCCTTTTTAGAATCAGTCTCCCCTATCTTCTCCCCTTCTGAGAATTGAGTTCTGCTCTGAGTTTTAATATCTCTTACATTTAGGGTTCAAGTCCAGTGTTTCTGTTCTTTTCTGCTTTCTGGTGCTAGAACGTGTAGTTCGAATTGTTTGGGTGTTGATATTTCAAACTTGTTGTGCAATACTTCCATAGGGGTTTCGTTTCCCATGACTGTTTTTTCCATGAATCTTTTCTTAAACTGGTGTTTTGTATTTGACATTTTTCCTTTTACTAGGATTGCTATTCTTTCAATTTGTTTAATTATTGCACCATCCTCTCCAGCTTTCTTTACCATATCTATAGGTTTTTTAAAAAAATTTGTCACCTAACTTGAAGAATTTTGAAGTTTTTTTGTTGTTTGCCTTTTTTTAATTTTCACTTGATATCAGCTTATCAAAAACAGATCTGATCTTTCTACCAAATATTAATTCTGCTGGTGACATTCCTGACAGTGTATTCGGATTAGGTATACTCTTAGAAATTGTTGGAGTGCAAAATTGTCCATCACTTCATTGTTTGCCTTTTTCAATGCCCTCTTGAAAATGTCAACAAAAGGCTCTGCTTGTCCATTTGACCTAGGATGATAGGGCAGAGTGGTGACATGTTTGATGACGAACACTTTGCAAAATTTTCTGAACTCATCTGACATGAATTGAGTTCCTTTATCAGATACAATGGTATTCAGAATACCATACCTGGCGAACAATTTGTGTAAAAGGCTTATTGTAACTGCAGATGTTGGCTTTTAACATTTATGCACTTCTGGCCACTTTGAAAAACTATCCACCACAACAAGGTAGTATGAACCTTTAAGTTGACCTGTGTAATCAATATACAGTCTGGCCCATGGAACATCTGCTTTTGACCACGGTTGCTATTTAGTGGTAGGTAATTTTGCAGCTAAGGCACATCCTCTGCATACTTTCACCGATTCTTCAATGTTATGTTCCACAGTTGGCCAATATCCATGGCTTCCCATTAATGATTTCACTCTTAAAATCCCTGGGGGACTCATGTGAAATTCCTTTAATAATCGCTTTTGTAGTGTGACTGGCACTATGACTCTTTGTGCATACATCAACACATTGTCACACTAAGAAATGGTTTGCATTTGTGTTGCACATATTTTTTACTTCTTTTAGTCTTCAATATTTCTTTTATTTTTATAATAAATTTATTGTTTTCTGATTTCAATTTTATGTCTTGTAAAATCGCTGGCAGTTCACAAATAATGTTACACAAAACCTTTTTTTAATTTCATTTTCTGCTTGCAAAGTGGCAATCATGGTATCTTCAAATTGTTCTGCATTTTTTGAAATCAGTCTTGACAGACAATCTGCATGACCTAGTTTCTTAGATGATATATATTCCATCTTGAAATCATAGTTTAATAATATTGTACCCCTATTAGCAGTATGGGTAGGAATTCCTTTTTTCCACCCAAATATCAATAATAACGGATGGTGATCAGTCTGTAGATGTAAACTTCAACCATGTAAAACTCTGTGAAATTTTTTCACAGCAAAAATGATTGCTAGAGCCTCTTTTTCAATTTTACTATAATTTTTCTCTACTGATATCAAATAGCATGAGTCATGAACCACCACCTTCATGTTACCATCTTTATATTTATGTAGTATAACAGCTCCTATACCATACTCACAAGTGTCTGAAGCTACAACAGTCTCTTCTGCAGGATCGAAGTGTGTTAACGACAAATCAGATATTAGTATTTTCTTTGCCTTTTGGCAATTTTCCAACCAATTCTATTTCATAACATTTTTCAACTAATTAGTCTGTGGAACCCTCACCTTATGCATATTTGGAATATAATTTGGTAATAGTGTGCCAAATTTTAAAAATGTTTGTAAGGTCATTATATTAGTCAGAGGGGGCATATTTTTAATTGTGTTTGCCCTCAACAAGTCTGGTCCATGTCCATGATTTGTCCTAAATATCTTATTTTCAGCAAGAAAAATTCACACTTTTCTTCACTCAAAGTAAAACTGAAATCCCTAATTTCTTCAAAATGCATATTTTACGTGCTCTACGTGTTGATCCCTGGATTTGCTTTTATTGTGTATATCATCCAGATATGGAATTGCAAATTCACAGGCCACTAACATTGCATCCATAATCTGTTGAAAACTCATTGGTGTGAATTTTAAGCTCTTGTATTCATATAGCCCTTTATGTGTGTTAATTGTTAGGTATTTAGAGCATTCATCATCTACCCTAATTTATAGGTATGCATCAGAGAGATCCAATTTAGAAAATATTCTGCCACCATTTCATTTCACAAAAATATCCTCTGGAGTTGGTGCTGCCCATTCAGAGCATTCCACTTTTTGAATAATTCCAATTTTTTCTAGTCTCTCTAACTCTAAATTTATCTATTCTAATCCTTCAAATGGTACCGTTTGTTTTTGTTTAAATATCAGTATGGCATTTTCTTGTATTTGAAACTGTGCCTTCATTTTGGTACACAGACCTAATTTATCAGACAGAACTTCAGGAAAAATATTAAAATTTTTTTTCCAATTCATCTGATGACTTTTTTGTACTGGAGGTAAAACCTTTTACATTTTTACTGAGAAAATTTATGGGGATATCCCATAAATTGAACAATTCCATCCAGTCTGTACCAAACAAGTTTGTTGTATTATTTAACACAAAAACTTTAGCCTTTAAGGTTTTTCTCATGAAATGTAATGTTACTTATCAATTCGCCCTTAAAATGTAATTTTTTTCCTGAAACACCATGGACAATTTTCAAGGTTTCATTTAATTTAGGTCCTCCAATCTTTTTCCATGTATCTATGTTAATTATTTAGATGTCACTACCTGTATCCAATTGTAATTTTACATTTGTATTATTAATTTTTATATACACAAATTTTTTTTGAGACTTGTTCGTATTTTTTGTCACTGATAATCTGTTTATGTGATTTTTTTCTGTTGAACTGTTTTTTAGGTTCTGTCCTGCAATGCAACTTTTTATGGCCTATTTTACCACACTTGTAGCATTTTATATTTTTAAACAGACAGTTATTTTTTTAAATGTAAACCACTGCACTCATAACATGGATTCAGTCTTGATATTTTTTTGTCTAGTTTCTTATTCATTACTGGTCGACATGCTTGAATATGAGTAAAATCTTTCTCTTCAGTTTTATCTGCATCATGTCATAGATTAATAATTGTCTGACATTCTTCTGCTACTGCTTGCAGAGTTAAATTATTTGGTCCTGTTCTAATTTTGTTAATATCTGAGATATCTGTATCTTTATTTGCAGTAAGCCCTTGAACATGTTCGGGGTCAACTCATTCAATTTGAATTTCTCACACTCAGTGTTAACCACTCTGGTATAGGTGACAAAATCTTCATCTTTTTTGACTAAATTTAACTCTTTAGTGTTCAGATTTATCTGTCAAATGTAATGCTTATTTGGTCACATTATTTTGAATTATTCAGGTTCAAGAGGTGTGTCGACAATAGTTGCTTGTAACATTATAAATTTTTTACATACAGATTTGAAATTTTGTCAGTGGGTGCTTATATACCAGTGGTTTACGTTTATATACTATTGGTTTATAGTAATTTTAGCTGATCTTTCTGATTAAATTTGACTTTGCACTGGTAAATTTAATTAACAGGTGTAAAAGCAATAACATTATGGATAAACATTAAAATTGAAATTTTTAATGTGTCTTATCTGTTTGATTTGTTACTAAAATTATCCCAGATGTCAGCCACCAACAATTTTGCCATTTTTAAGATTAGGTACATTAATTTGAATTAATTAAAATGCAGGTATAATCGGTACAAGATTTTATTCTTTTTTATATTTCATTCAAACACTTTCATTGAAAATAAAGTACAAAACTCTTTTACTAGTCAATATACCATTGGCTATGTACTCTTATACAGTTTAATGAATACATTTACATAACAGAATGCCTCTAATAAAAAAAGCTCATTAACAGGTGAGACAAAGGTGAATACAAGTGTGTGACATACTGAAGATTAGTATGTATTTCTCACTTACACATATTATTTGTAATAAAATGAAAAGAATATTTGATAGTATTACTATCAAACAACAAAATATAGTTATGCCATATTTCTATCATGAAACTGTCTAAAGCACTCTTTACACAAGAGCACTTTGCGAAACAAACACATATATGAGACCTCAGCCTGATATCTTTTCACAGTTTTTCTTTTTTTGCAGTGAACACAGTCTGCATACTTTTTTCCTTCCATGTATTTTTTCCAGTTTATGGAAGTTAATGATTTCTCTGTTGACATCCACCTCAATTAATTTTGCTTTTCTCCCAGTTCTGTGCTTTCTGGAAGAGAAAACCTCATGTAACTGAGCTACAGTGTCAGCCAAAAATTTCAAATGGTCATAATCCTTCGGTGGCAGAGGTACCTTGTGGCTTTTTACATAAACAATATATGAATTAACTATAGTTAGACATAATGCTGGAGATATATGCATCACCATACCTTATATCAGGACTCCAGTAGTTCCACAGTCAAGGAAGCTGCTTGATATCAAACATAATGTTTATAGTAAAAAAAGGTTGCATTTCCACAGTATCAGTTGGCTGCCATAGTGGATTGGGTCTTACACAAATAGAAAATTATGTATTGAGCATATTTATTTGTTTCCTCTGCAACAGTTTCAAAAAAACTTTTCGGTAAAAATAAAAATAAATAATCCAATGGTTGAGTATCGAGAGGTAGACTGTTGTGGACTAGGCTTTTCTGGGAAATCGGGAATTGTATTTGATGTAGTAATCTTCAACCATGTTGCTGTAATGTTTCTAGTATCATTTTCATCACTTTCATTATCAAAATCTTCCTTGTTCAATGAAGATTCATAAATATCAATTTCAGATTTGTCCGAAGACAAATCATTGTTGTTTCTTTTTATATTTTGTACATCATTAAGAGTAAAACCTTCAAAGTCGGAATCACTACTTGCTGTTGTCATATTGTTAAAAACTAAGATATACATTTATCTTCAGATGTTAAAAAAACTA
This sequence comes from Octopus sinensis, assembly GCF_006345805.1. Lineage (NCBI taxonomy): Eukaryota > Metazoa > Mollusca > Cephalopoda > Octopoda > Octopodidae > Octopus > Octopus sinensis. The sequence goes on from NC_043010.1 coordinate 31,317,430, forward strand.
AGAAGTCTCAAAAATTTCAGGAAAGGCTTTATCTTGCTTTATCTCAAAGCTACAAGAACTCAGTAATGTGATTTGTTTAGTTTTTTTTCTGATTTCATAGAGGAATCAGATACAGCCAGATTTGGCTGGTTCAAACAAATAAAGGGGAAGTATTTTCAGCTGGTTTTGGCCATCTGAATTCTAAAGAGTTAAACATTTCCAGCAAGTATTGAACAGGGAACTTCTTTCCCTGAAAATTTTCAATAAAATGTTAATTGTTTCATCAAAACAAATCTCACCTGGCTTCTTTAGCAGAATACAGTTACTATATTTTTCATGTTCAGCAAGGGATGATTTTTTCTTGTCATACTTTTTTTCTTGTTGGACCAACTTTTGAAGATTTCTTTGTATCTACAAAAATAATGCAGAGAAGGCAGTACCTTCTGGTTTAACACTTGGCAGGTGGTCAGAATCCTTCCACAACAGAAAGATATAGCATAATAGTTAGTGTAAAGTTGGGCGGCAGGATTGGATTCAACAAGGGTAACAAGAAAAAGGGGAGATGAATGGGGCAAGAATGCCTGAGTGGAGATGACATGAGGTCAGCCAGCTCCAAGAAGCAGGAGCCAGTGTACTTCTGCTGACATCAATGTTTTTTAATGTATCTCCATGTAGACATCAGTCTTTTTCTGTGTGGATCATAACATAGCAATAATACTGACTAACATCTGTATAATTATCTATATACTAACATTTATATTATTAAACCATAATAGTTTCTAACATAGACATGAGAACAACATATTTTGTGGAATGCAGAGAGGGAGGTATGTAGTCTGTTATATTGAGCTGGCAGAAATGTTAGCACACCGGGTGAAATGCGTAGCCGTATTTCATCTGCCGTTGCGTTCTGAGTTCAAATTCCGCCGAGGTCGACTTTGCCTTTCATCCTTTCGGGGTTGATAAATTAAGTACCAGTTACGCACTGGGGTCAATGTAATCAACTTAATCCCTTTGTCTGTCCTTGTTTGTCCCCTCTGTGTTTAGCCCCTTGTGGGTAGTAAAGAAATATATATTGATTGCCCCCTCCTGGTGTTTTACTGGTATGACACTTGCAAGGGTGAATAGTCATGTCAAGCTTTGTGAGATTTGAACTTACACTGTAATATTAACTGTCTTGGTTATATGTACAGACATGTGAGTGTTTACAAATGTGTCTTTCAGGTCATCATCATTGTCATCGTCATTATCATCATCATCATCATCATTCTCACATTCATTTCTTCATGCTTGCACGGGTTGGACAAGTCTTCTCCAGCACAATGCTTCATTACTTGTTGCAATCCTTTGTTATTATTTCTCTCATGAGGTTTAGCCTTTTGAGATTACCCTTCATTACATCTTCCTATCTATGTCTTCTTCAGTCTATTTCCTCAGATTCCATCTGCTTGGATCAATTTGACACAACATAACTATTACCTTCTGTATGCATCACTTTATCATACCAGTATTCTTTCTTGTGTGATACTTCTGATTCCTTTTATACCTAGTTTCTCTCAGCTCATTTGTGACCCATTGTTCACACATGTTAACATTAAACATTCAGCAGAACATACCTCATTTCTTTCCAGTCTTCCTAAATCCTCTGCAGTCAATGCTCATATCTCACTAAAATGCTACATCACAAACAGCATTTAATTGTATGCAAACAGCATATAATCTGTCCTTCACTCGGAAAAACAATCCTTACTTTACCAGTAGAGGTCTCTCTTCATTTCAGAACTTTTCTCGTCCTATTCCTTACTCAGGCTGTTATGTTTTTAGTGAAGCTCCCTCATCTCCTTATCAGGTTACCTTGGTAAAAGAAAGGATTAACAACATCTAAGAAACTTTCTGAGCATAGGAAATAGTTTATTTCGCTGGAATTCTCACAACTAATTAATTCTGTGTGCATGCTGCTTACAAAGTCTGTGACTGTATATACTATACTATTCCATCACCATATCACCTGTCTCGTTGGAACTTTGTATCAAATGCATGTCAGGTTTGTAGCAAGTTATATAGAAACTCCCAGATAATCTCTTATGTTATAAGTCTCCATCTCTCTCTTTTTCCCATAATCACACCTCCTAGTATGTCTCTAAGCCTATATCAGTTAAGGGGATCTTTCAGCTTCCATATCTTCCTTCATTAGATTGCCTTGTGTTTCTTAGTCAGGACTGATCTTAACCTAGGCACACTGATCGCTGGTGGTCCTAGTCTTATACTAGAGTTACTGATCAATGTATGGAGCAATATATTCTTCAGCACAGAAGAATTGTGTACACACACCCAGTTCCTATCCTGTTTTCTGATGACTAAAATGTCTATCTGGCTTGCATGTTTGTCTAATTGGGAGGTGATTGGATGTCTAGCCAGTTTTCTGAACTTAATGTTGCAAACATTATGTCATTTGTGTCATAGAAGTCATAATCATTTTGTCAAACCATATCCATAGCCTCCATGTGTGCTGGAAATTTTTTTACAGTGTTGCTCTATATGTCCATTACTGTCACCAGCTGTGATGATGACAACTAAAGTTCTGCAGCAGCATGTATGTGGATAAATTATGAATAAATTCACATATGTATGTTTAATAAATGCATATCAGATTCACTATGTAAATAAAACATGCAGATGAACCTAAGAACAACTGCTCAACTAGTTTTGATTGGTTATTGCCATCTTGTCAAGAGTATCTACTTGTGCTTGTTCCATAGAGGGAGGAAGCAGCTTAAAACTCTTTGTAATTAAATACTATGTGTAATCTATACATATAAAACAAAGGATATCTGTGTGTGTAGTATGTATGCATTTCTACAGTTTTCAACCGATTTTCACCAAACTTTACACACACATTACTTACATGCCAAGGATGGTCAAGCACTGTAACATTTTGCCCAGAGGTCTTGTGTAAAGTGAGAAACCAGGAAAAACAGTGTTTTACACAGGTTTTTCTCTAAAAACTTCTGCAGTTTTCAACCAATTCTTTTCCTTTTCTTTCTCTGTTTATTTCTCTCTTCTCTCTCTTTTTCTCACTCTCTGTTTCTCTTCCTTATACATATTCTCTCTCACCCTCTTTTTTAGTCTGTGTCTTTCTCTCTCTCTCTCTCTCTCTCTCTCTCTTTAACTCACTCACACGCTAATTTCTTTCTACAAATTGACTTCCGTATGTTTCAATTAGTTGTGCGTAAAAATCTCTGTTGTTTTTGTATGTTCTCCCTGAAAAATAATTTAGTTATGTTCACCTAGTGTTTTTAAATTCAGTTTTGCCACATCTGCCTAAAAATTGACTTCACTGTATTTCAATTTTGTTGTGCGTAAATATCTTTGTCTTTATGGTATTTGTAGGTTCTCCCTACAACATTACCTATTTAAAATTTTTTGCACTCCATCTATTTAAATACACTATTTACATTTCTCCCTCTATTACAAAACATTGTGTGTGCTGTTGTGCATGCATATGTATGACTACTATGGGCCACATACAACCGATAAGCCTTTATTACTAACCAATGAGATTTTAACCATGCCACTGAGTGGTCATGCATTAGAAAAAGCTATCCTAAAGTGGCTCAAGTTTTTTCACTCAAACTCTTTTCTTCTAGAGCTTTATACACTCAAACAGGTTTTGTAAGTTCTGTCTACAAATTGACTTCCTTGTATTTAAATTAGTAATGCGTAAAAATCTCTGTTGTTACGGTTTTTGTACGTTCTCCCTGAAAAATAATTTAGTTATTTTTAATTTTTGTTTACCCAATGTGTTTCAAATCAGTTTTGCTACATATACCTCAAAATTGACTCCAGTGTATTTCGATTTTGTCATGGATAAATATCTTTGCCTTTACAGTATTTGTATGTCAAGGCAGTGAGGTGGCAAAATCGTTAGCACACCGGGTGAAATGCTTAGCAGTATTTCGTCTGCCGTTACGTTCTGAGTTCAAATTCCACCGAGGTCGACTTTGCCTTTCATCCTTTCGGGGTTGATTAAATAAGTACCAGTTACGCACTGGGGTTGATATAATCAACTTAATCCCTTTGTCCTTGTTTGTCCTCTCTGTGTTTAGCCCCTTGTGGGTAGTAAAGAAATAGATGCACTACTATTAATATTACACGAGACTCAACATTCTATATCAATGGCTCACAGTGAACTGCTTACCAACACAAACTGCCAATCACTCACGGTTCTTTAGTCACTTGGTGTTTGGTTGGAATCCTTCCCTAGGTCAACCAAAGCCTTATAAGTGGATTTGGTAGATGGTAACTGATGTCCATCATGTGTATGTGTTTTTATATATATATATATATAAAGTTGATCCAAACATAAAAACACAAAGAAAACACAATGCAAGGTCAAGGAACAAGTATAGTGTTATTGGACGCTCAGGAAAGGAGAGGAAGAAGGAGAATTTAACATTTTGAGCGGAGCTCTTCATCAGGAACATAGAAAAAGGAAAGATCCAAGGAAGGGAAGATGGAGGAAAAAAATCGCCAACGATACAAATATGGTCACATACTATATATATATATATATATATTATAAGCTTAAAGCTTATAAGGTGTCATGCTGTATTGACTAAAGAATACAGTTTAATATTGGGGCATATAAGCCCTCAATGGAAAAAAGTGGGTTTTCCATACAAGTGAGACTCATGATAAGCCCACTTGCTTCTTCCCATCAGATTTAAGTGCGATAATTTCATAGCGTTGTTTTTATAAACAAACAATCATGTGCATTTTCTGCAAAGATTTGATAAGTGGTGGAAAATTTACAATTCTGTAAATAATAATAGTAATGACCCAAAAATTTCATCCTGACCTCCAGAATGGAAATTTTCAGACCATGTTTGCATTTTAGAAGATTCCTGCTGGTGTTTTGGAATCCGCAAGGTGACGCCACAGCTGGAAGCCAATAGCCAAGGTCAAAGAGAGTCAATTGTTTACCTTCATGGTTCTTTGGTGAGGGCAAGATGGCAGCACAGCTGAAGTCCGATGGCCAATGGAAAAGGGAGATAATCACCTAGTGTTTACCTTTATAGTGAGGCATTTCCCCCTCCATATTTTGAAGAGGTCTTAGGCCAGCAGTGTTTGGGGTCTGAAGATACACCATAAGGCCAAACTCCTTATGAGTGAGAAACCCAGGGTAACCCCATAAACTGGCCTCCCCCATTATAATATGTATATATATATATATATATATATATATATATATATATATAGAAGAGGGACAGACAGACATAACAAATTCTTGATTTAGCTGATCTTTGATGGAAGATATTAAATGAAAATTTTATTACACCTGGGATCACATAACATGCATGTTTGCAATATCACTGAAAACAATGCCCTGAGACCTTTGGGGAACTTTGATGCAAAGGCCTCTGCCAGCATCATCTGACACTATGCCTCATCTTCTAGCAACTTGTGCTTGCAGCAGGCCTCCCGGTATGTTCCACATACCTCCCCATCAAAGGTTCTCAGGTCATAGAAACACACTGGTCCTCTGACCTCGTGCCGTAAAAGACTGGGGTAGAAACACTTCTGTTGACTATGATGGACCATGTAAACTCTTCCAAGGCTGGGACTTTGATGCAGCAGTCTCTGCCAGTGCTGCATCCTACAGTGCCCCATCTTCTAGCAACCTGTGCTTGAAGCAGGCCTCCTGGTATGTTCCACATACCTAGTCTAATGACTACGTCTTTAGATCCTGGAAACACTCCTGTTGACTGGGATGGACTGTGTAAACTCTTCCAAGGCAATTGCCAGGATGTCCATCAACATCTTGACCAGCCTTTCTTCGTACCCTCCTACGCTGCTCCCTGCTTTCCATGGCTCTTGCTGTGGCTGTCAAAGGAGTATTTTGTGAATGTCTTTGTCCAGTCTTGTGTAAGGATCGTTTGCTCTCCTTCTCTTCAATGTCTCTGCTGCAGTGGTTTTGCAACCAATATGGGCTCTTTTCTTAAGTAGCATTATCTCAGAGTTTAGAAGCTTCAATTACAAAATGTGGATATGGCAAAAGTAAATCTAAATGCACAGAGTGCAATAAATTTAGAGAGAGAAAATGGAGAAAATCAGTTGAAAACTGCAGAAGTTTTTAGAGAAAAACCCGTGTAAAACACTGTTTTTCAGGGTTTCTTGCTTGAAGCAGGAGCTCTGGGCAAAATGTTATAGTGCATGACCATCCTGGGCGTATAAGTAATGTATGTTTAAAGTTTGGTAAAGACTGGTTGAAAACTGTAGAAATGTATACATACTACATACACAGACATCCTTTGTTGAAAGAACATACAAATACCTATTTCTTTACTACCCACAGTGGGACTGAACCCCAAACCATGTAGTTGCAAAGCAAGCATCTTTACCACACAACCATGCCTATATGCATATATGTAGTGCACTTTGCTTGTACTCTTTAGGCTGTGTAACCTTTTACTCAGTGGTTTTGATTGTACTTTGCATTTATCATGAAGACAAATGTCATTTCCCTAAGCATTATTTTATGTCTTTTGAGTTCTTTTGTGGAAATATTTCAGAGGCAAACTTACTGGAAATCTATTGTATCATGCTGTTGGCATATGAAATGAATACTGTCTATGTGTGTGGTGTGTGTGTGTGTGTGTGTGTGTAAGAGAGAGAGATAGAGAGAGTGAGTATGTGTGTGTGTGAAGGCATGTGGTCAAATGGTTAGGATGTTGAGCACATGATCATAAAGTAGTGGTCTTGATTTCTGAACCAATTAATGCATTGTATCTTTGACCAAGGCACTTCACTTCACTTTGTTCTAATCTACTGAGCTGAGCATGAATGACACCCAGCCCAGTGCTAATGCAACCCTCTCCTCCTCCGGCTGTCACTTCCCAGATGGTCCACTAGATCAGAGTTTAGGGAGCCAAGTCACACTCACTTGTAAGTGATGGCTGTGTTATATATGGTGGTACAAACAAGAGAAACAGAACCTCACTATTCAAATAGATATATCATTTTATTTAGTTGTTTATGTGTGCTTATATATATATTATATCTATATATATATTATAATATATATATATAGCCTCCGTGTCGGTGGCACGTAAAAGCACCATCCGTTCGTGTCCGTTGCCAGCCTCGCCTGGCCCCCGTGCCGGTGACACGTAAAAGCACCATCCGTTCGTGGCCGTTTGCCAGCTCTGTCTGGCCCCCGTGTCAGTGGCACGTAAAAGCACCATCCGTTCGTGTCCGTTGCCAGCCTCGCCTGGCCCCCGTGCCGGTGACACGTAAAAGCACCATCCGTTCGTGGCCGTTTGCCAGCCCTGTCTGGC